>NC_051066.1:64184015-64397234 GCF_004664715.2 Peromyscus leucopus
TTCCCAGCAAGACCATCACAGAGCCAATATCCGATGCAAGCACATGGAAGATTTTAATGACAAAACAAGCAAGCTTGGTCCACCATCCAATATCTGACACAGCAGGTGAAGGAGGAGGGCCCTGAGCACTCACTTTAAGTGGTTTATATAGGAGAAGTTTACATGCAGCTTGGGATTGCACATGGGGTCTAGAACGGGTAGTTCTTTCTTTTTTTTTTCTTTTCTGTTCTTTTTTCTTTTTCTTTTCTTTTCTTTTCTTTTTTTTTTTTTTTGGCTTTTTGAGACAAGATTTCTCTGTGTAGCTTTGGAGCCTGTCCTGGAACTTACTCTGTAGCCCAGGCTGGCCTGGAGCTCCCAGAGATCCACCTGCCTCTGCATCCTGATTGCTGGGATTAAAGGCATGCACCACCACTGCCTAGCTGAGGCAGCTCTTTGAAGTTACTGGCTGAACTATAAGCATGAGGTTACTGATGGCTAACAGGATTCAGGGTATCTACAGAGACATAAATTTTTACTCCCTATGCCCTGATTTTGTTGAACCCAGGATATATACTTTCAGATTTTTTGTTCAACTCCTACTCTCCTCTAAGGTCAACTTCTTTTCAGTTGAGCCCATCACTCCCCATATCTTGTTTTGCCAAGTACAGGATACATAGCTTTATTGTCCCAGCCTTGTAAGTTGAACTTCTTATCACTTCTAAAACTGCTGGACAGCAAATACCTTTGGAGGAGAGGAGGGGAAAGCATCTCTCAAGATGGCTCCTGGTTTTTCCATTTACAACTTATGTAATTTGTGCTATTCTTAGTCAGAAATACATAAGGACATGTCAACCAAATTATTTGTAGAGTAGATGAAATTTGTGATTAAATTTAGAATATACCAATGCCTAAAAGAAACAAAGAGAACTTCTTATGGAATGATAACACCTGCTTCTTAACTTAGTTGTTGGTTACATAAAAATGCTGTACATATAAATTCATAAGCAGCACATGAGTCTTTATGCACAGTATTTTATGGCTTTACTGTTTATAATAGCTTTTAAAATTCGAGGTTGCTATGCTTGTTTGCTTTGTATTGCTTTGATAAGACATCATGACCAAAACCAACCTTGGAAAAAAAAAACGTTTACTATATCTTACAGTTTAGAGTCCATCACTGAGGGAACCAGGGATGAACTCATTCAGAAATTACAGACATAAACTAAAGCAGAGAAAATGGAGAGGTACTGCTTACTGGCTTGTTTTCCATGACTTATGCAGCTCTTTCTTATAGAACCCGTAGCCACCTGCCTAAGGATGACACCACTCTGAGTGAGCAAGATGCTTTCCTATCAATCACTAATCAAGACAACGTTTCCTAGACATGCTTACAGGACAGTGTGCTAGAGGTGTTTTCTCAACTGAGACTCTCTGTCTCCCCAGGTGACCAGTTTAGAACAAGTTTTCAAAACTAATCAGCACTGTAGCATTTTATTCATCTTTGCCAGATGATATAACATGAATAATATGCCTTTAACTAGAACAGGAATTTTCACCCAAAACCTAGACAGCTTTAAAAGACAGTTCTAAAATGGAGTCAAGAGCAGGTTCCTAGTTGTGTCTCCTAGGAAAGCTGTGATGGAGAGATAACTCAGCCTGTAGACTTGAGCTACAGTATGACAAGTTCATCGCACAAAGGCTTGAGTGCAGCATGGCAGATTCCTGCCACTGTACACAGTGGTGTCTGAGAGTCATGCAGCACAGTGTAGTGGATTTAGCTTTTGCTAGAAAAAAAAAGGAAGTGTTTTTTGGGCTACACACTGCTGGATGGAAGCATAGACCTGCTGTTTCACAGAGTCATCAATGAGCATGGTTCCTCCAGAGCTGGTTCTAAATGTAGTTCTCCCATTTAGAGAAGCTGAAGTGGGAAGATCGAACAGCCAAAGCTGCCATTTCAGTTCTAGTAAATAACACTGCTGTTTGAAGCAATAGAGTCACAATAAGACAAATGCAGATGGAATCAACACTAAACAGTTCACAATGTGTGTAAAAATGTACGGAGGATTGAATGAGAGAGGAAAAGAAATATAGACAGTTATATAAAGAAATAGATAGTTTTAAAAAATAAAGTATTTAAAGAGACATTAAAAGTAATATAAAAAAAATAAGCCATGTAAAGATGGAAATCACACAGAGAGTCTGGATTATATTGTCTTTGGGATTTTTAATGAGAGAGAGACATTTACTTGTAAAGGCTGCTGAGTTAAACCA
Organism: Peromyscus leucopus; assembly: GCF_004664715.2. Classification (NCBI taxonomy): domain Eukaryota; kingdom Metazoa; phylum Chordata; class Mammalia; order Rodentia; family Cricetidae; genus Peromyscus; species Peromyscus leucopus. The sequence continues at coordinate 64,186,266 of NC_051066.1, forward strand.
ATATGTATATTTTAAAGGTATACTGACTTCAAAATTTGGATCTGAAAATATGTTGCTTTGGAAAGGTGGCTCTGCTTTTGTTTCCAGAAGAAGCAAGAGGCTATAGATTTGTTCCAGATGAAGATGGATCAGATTTGATCAAGCCAGAACTCCTGAACCTTAACAGATGGTACCTATCAAAAAAGGTTTTAGCCGGTCTTCCCAGGACTTGACCATTATCTCAAATTGTCTCAGGATCTCCATGAGACTACCAGCATCCACTAGCAGCAGGAAGAAACCTAGAACGCTATGCCCATATTCCCAAAAGTAGATTATGAATGTTTGTTATTGTTTAGGTTGTTGGTTACAAGTTGTTATTGGTCATAGTCAATATCCTTCTAAAAGAAGAAAGGGGGATATGATATAGAAATAAAGGATGTAGATATGATAGATAAAAGTAAAGATAATTGAATCTACTTTTTTTTTGTTTTTAACAACTTGTTTAAAATGTTTCACATTGCTATATATTTTAGTTCATTACAAATTAAAAGTTAATTTGCTACACTGTATATTTCTACTCTTGTTTAAGGTATTATGTTTGTAAAACTCATTTAAATATTATTGGATAATTAAGAAATACAGATTAATAATTAGTCTTCTATGATAGTCAAACTTATACTCCTGTTAAGTTTTCTAGGTACACATAGATATAATTCAATTAGGTAGATAATATTCAATCACTTCAAAGACCTACAGAATATGGCATTGAAAATGTTTTAAAAACTTAGACTTTTCTGGACAATGAGACATGTCTGCTCCTGGCAGCAACAATCTACTTCAGAGAAGATAAAGGGCATTGAAGAAACTTTGTGGAGTTTGCTTTCTTTGTAGCAAAAGTTAGCCACTAGGCATAAAATTACCATTATATTCACTGCTTGACAGTATGTTGTATAAAGTGGACATGCAGGACCCATAGGAAGGTGACAACTGAACACTGCAAGACGAGATGGTCTCAGGTTCCTGCTTTTCAGAAGAAACTGCCCGACATTCTACAGGACACAGAGAGAAATGACTGAGAGACTCTAGGCCTGTAAACTGAAGAATGGATGCCCCAACGTTGTAGAGGAACTTTGGATGACTGTTCAGTTATCAAGCTGTCTCTGTCATTCTAGATGCTAGAAGTTGCTTAAAATGTTCTTCCTATTTACTTAGGAAATATTATATACTTCTGGAGTCTTTGATGTAGTGGTAGACTAGATAGTTATAATTGTGGTTTTTCTTGGTTATGGAAAGTGATAAGATAAATATGAAACCTTAGACTTACAAATATAGGATAGATAGGATGTCTTCTTTAATTTTGCCAAACACAAATAGACTAGATATTATAACTATAATTCTTGCGGGATAACTGTTTTGTTAAATATAATTTCACTATGTTAAAGTTAAAACATTTTTTTAAAAAGAAACGAGGGGAAATGATGGGTGATATCATTCTGTATGATGTGAATATGTGTTGCTCTCATTAATTGATAAAGAAAGCTCTTTGTCCAATGGTGAGGCAGAATAAGGTTAGGTGGGACATTCCAACTAGGCAGAACAGGGAGACAGTGCTAGCTGCAGCCAGAAGAAGCGAGATGTAAATTACCAGTAAGTCACAAGGTATGTGGCAAAGTTTAGATTCATAGAAATGGGTCAATTTAAGATGAAAGAGGTAGCTAGTGAGAAGTTTGAGCCATTAGGCCATACAGTTCATAATTAATATAAGCCTCTGTGTGTTCATTTGGGTTTGAGCAGCTGTGGGACTGCAGGGTCATGGAAGGTGGGTGGGACCAGGAAAACTTCAACTACATTTAACTCATTTTTAATAAATGTTGTGTAAAACTTTTATGATGGCTATGTTTATGGATATATACATACATATCTATATGATGTATGAAGGTATGTCAGCTGGGATGAGAATGCTCCTCCTAAAACTATAGGCTTTCTTATAAAAACCCAAGTATCAGGAATTGGAAACCTCCATTTGAGTTTCTGGTCAAGATCCCAGAAACCCCAGACAATATACATCACTGCTATGATTCATAGTGTCTTTCAGAAAAAGGAAATAAAACTGAATTTCTGAAGACACCACACTCTTTGGACACAGGATTTGAAGAAATTGGTCTATATCTGGCCTGGTAACCTCTTCACTCAGGACTAAATCTTATAGTTTCAGGAGGAGCCATGCATTCTACTAACAGTGAATAGCAATAAACAGTCCTATTCTTCTGTAATATCTACAAGCCACAAAAATTAACAGCATGACAGTATAATCCAAAAGCTGCAGTAGTGGCACTTGTATCCAGGGGGACATGATAAGAATTCATTTACACCGTAAACTTAGCCGACCATCCATGGACCATGAGGCTATGGAACCTAGATGAGAGCCTACTACTACTCATCTACCAAATCAGTAATATTTCTCCCTGAATTCTAAAATACTTATCATTATAGCCACAGAAAGTGTATCTCCCACCTCTCATCAAGGATTCTTCTTATGCAGCAGACAGAGACCATTACAGAAAGCATAAGTGGTGAAATTATAGACAGCAGCAGACCTTGAGTCCCTGCCCCCAGATAATCTATTACAGTACAACGCCAACATTTAAATCTCAGGGAACATCACAAACATGGTGTGCAAAGATAGTAAGAGCCAGAGGACTAGGACAATGTGAGAACGTTTCTTCTTAAAACAAACAAATAAGAACATAAAATGGGGAGGGAGGCAAGGGACTGGATCTGGGATGAACTTGAGGGAAATGTGGATACAGTCAAGATACATTGTATGAAATTCTTTAAAAAATTTAAAAAAAAACATATATTGCTTTTAAACAAAGCTTATTTCATTGCCAGAATATAGTCCTAATGATGAAGTAATGTACAAAAAGGCTTATGTGAGATAATACCCAGTTTAATGATTTAGGGTCCATGGAGAAACATAATTCAGGAGAGCAGATGTGCTATCTGCTCATTTATCTTACCACAGAATAAGAAAATGACAATAGATCTTACATGTATTAAGTGCTGGAACCAGTCATGAAAAACAGACATAGCTCAGAAATTTACCTTCCTTTCAGAAACACTTGATGGCCCCAGACTTTCTGTAGGGCATTCTTCATCTCTGTGTTTCTCAGGGTATAGATCAGAGGGTTGAATATGGGAGCTATGATGGTGTAGAAAAGAGCAAACACTTTATCTTCTGGGAAGGTGGTAGCTGGTCTGATATAAATGAATAGAGCAGGTCCAAAAAAACAGGACTACAACAGTTAAGTGGGAACTGCAAGTAGACAGAGCTTTCTTTCTGCTCTACACAGAGTATGCCCTTATGGTATACAATATGAAAAAATAAGACAACATCTAAACAACAAAAGTCACTAAAGCAACTATGCCAGAGTTAGCAATGACTAAGAGACCTATTATGTGTGTGTTGGAACAGGCCAATTTCAACAAAGGGTACACATCACAGAAATAGTGATCTATTTCATTTGGGCCACAAAATGGTAAGAAGACAGTGAGAAGAAGCTGACTGGCTGAGTGCACAAATCCCCCAGTGCAACAAGCCATGATGATCATGTTACACCTATGTTTGCTCATGATTATGGTGTAATGCAGTGGCTTGCAAATGGCCATATATCGGTCATAGGCCATCCTTCTGAGAATAAAGATTTCAATTCCTCCAAATAAATGAGTTCTAAAGAGTTGTATCATGCAGTTATTATAGGAAATTATTTTCCCTTTCTGCCACTAAGTCAGTTATTAATTTAGGGGTCACTGTGGATGTGTAGCAGAGGTCAGAAAGTGAGAGGTACTTGGGTTGGTCAATGAGCTGAATGCATGTGATAGAAACCATTATGAGTGCATTGCCCATCCAAATAGCAAGGTAGCAAAATAAAAGGAATACAAAGCAGAAGACTTCAGTGTTCTTTTTTTGGGAAAGCCCCAATAGAATAAAAGCTGTGATGTTACTGCTTCTTCTATCCATGGTTCGGTGTACACAAAAAAGGCAAGTCACCTGAAATGACATAATTGAGGAGTTTATGTTTAGAAGTGTCATCTCACAGTTTCTTGACCATATTTTTTTCCATTTCTTTATTAAGAATTTTTTTATTCATTTTACATACCAACCACAGATCCCTCTCTCTTCCCTCTCCGTGCTCCCTCCCAGAGTTCTCTGCAACTCACCACCCTTGCCCTCCTCCAAAAACATAAGGCTTCCCATTGGGAGTCAACAAAGCCTGGTACATTCAGCTGAGACTGGTCCAAGCCCCTTATCTTGCATCAAGGCTGTGAAAGGTGTTCCACCATGAGTAACGAGCTCCAAAAAGCCAGCTCATGCACCTGGGATAGATCCTGATCCTACTGCCTGGGGCCCTTTTCTGCTGTGCTAACTTGGCTTAATCTACTTCAGCTAAATAAAGCAGATGATAACAATCTTGTGTTCAGTTGCAATAGATTTCAGGATTGTGTGAAAATATAAGATGGTTTCAAAGAAATCTTACATCAGATTGAGATTTGTGTTCTATAATTATCCCATGTAATCCTTTGTCCAAATCCATATACTCTCTAGACAGTGAAAATCACAAATAACTGTGGTTAACAATGAAAGATGTCTCAATGTAGGCCTTGTTCTTTTCATTCTTCTATAATGTGTCTTTGCATTACAACAACTTCATGTGATTCTCAATAGAATATAAAATTTAACCAGCTCTGATAATAGGCTTATAGAAGTCACAGAATAATAGAGTGAATTTTTATGGAAATTCTACAGACTTTCACATGGATATTATTAGTTAAGTATTAGTAAAAACAACTCTGAAAAGTACAATCACATTTGAGATGTTAAGCTATATGAGCCTAGGGTCTTGAAGTCACCTTCCCAACTGTCCTCCTTCACAAGGGCGAGTTTAATTTTAACCCATAGAAATGGATCATTGCTCTGATTCTCGCTATCTATCATGAAAAATCATAACAACTGGAAAGATTTGGCTACATGAAATATGGAAATTGTAGTAGATAGTTCCCAGACTTATGACTTGGCTGTTTGAATCATGGACATGCCTGACTCATTAACAGTTTTTACATTTCATTTTTAATACTTCTAAATGAAACGTCTTAAAATTACTTCTTACCAAATAGTCTCAAAAGGTTACCTCTCATCTGCATTTTCAGCTACAATTTCACATTCAGATTTTCTTTTTTTTTTTTAAATTTGTAAATGTTGTACAAATTTGAACAGCTTAAATTGTATATACAGCCAAATAAGAACTTGCATTAATGACTGGTGGGACTTGTAACTTAAGAGCAGGGATCCTTTCCCTTGCCTTGCCCATAGACTTATGGTCTGTGGTCTCCTGGAATGCAGATGCCAAGATATTTAACAACTAGACATGCTTTCATCTTACACGTGAAAAACCTGAGCTCTGAGAGGCTGATATCTCTTCTACCTTAGGTCTGAAATCAAGCAGGGTAGCCAGGATCTTAACACTGCTAACCAATTTAATGGTGGAGTTGGACAAGTGGCTGATATGGGATGGGACAGCAGGAGTGAAAAGCCTTCATTTTCTTGTCTTCAAACCTCAACATAGCTGATTCCAGGCCAGCAGGCTGATGTACCCAACCCTACCTATTACAGCACTCAGAACCTAATTTTATGTCTAACAGCAGCCTTGAATGCGTGGGACAGAGTTGAGGAAACAGGAAAAAAAAAAAAAACTAGTCATTTACAAAGGTTATGCAAGGCCCAAAAGAATCTTTCACAAATTTTTTTTACAAAGACTGGCTTCAGCAGTAAAGAGAATGGTCTCAGGATTCAGGAGCTAGTAAGATAATAATTGAATCTTTGGCCTTTGAGAATGCAAATGCAGCATGCAAAAGAATAATCAGGCCATTAAAGGCAAGATCTGCACCTTTGGAAGATTGGATTAGAGACACAGGTAATGTTGAGGCTCATGAGCATGATGATATGTGGGTAGGAGAATTTCAAAAGGTTTGAGGAATGTTAGATGTTTTGGATGTGGAAAGCAAGGACATTTGAAAAGGGACTGTAAACAGGTCATTCCTAGAAACAATGTTTCTTCAAGGAACAATGGCAACAGAATGCCCCTTCCTTCTGGAGTATGCAGAAGATGTGGTAAGGGAAAACACTGAACCAAGGAATGTAGATCAACAAAGGACAGACAGGGTAATCCTTTGCCTCAGTTGTCAGGAAACTCCCAGAGGGGCCTCATGCATGCCCCCATAGCAAATCCAGTTCAAAACTTTCCTGCAGTCATAGAGAAAACCCCTGCTCAGAGTGATTAAATAACCAAATACCTATTGGAATAAATCATGCTGGTCAGGATGATGAAACAGAGAGAATAGAAAATTCAGGAGAAAACATAAAGAAAATTTATTGGCAAACTTCTATTAATGAACTCAGATTAACATCCCTCCAATCGCAGAAACAAATCATAAGCTAGCACATGTTTCTGAGAGAAATATTAGAAGATATTGTTGTAAGGAGTGGTCACCAGCCATCCATATTATACAAGAAAAGGGCACAACTGATGATCTTCCAAAGACACCAACAGCTCTACCTTTAAAATGGTTAACAGACAAGACTGTGTGGTTCAGCAATGGCCTTTAACAACAGAGAAACTCCAGGCTTTAGAAAAGCTGGTAGAAGAACAGTTAAATGCTCAGCATATTGAAGAATCAACCAGCCCTTGGAATTCTCCTGTATTTGTTATTAAAAAGAAATCTGGTAAATGGAGAAAAGTAACAGACCTTAGAGCAATTAACAAAGTAATTCAGCCAATGGGCTCTCTACAGTCTGGATGCCTTTGCCTACTCTGTTACTAGAAGGATGGCCTCTCATAGTTATTGATTTAAAAGACTGTTTCTTTTCTTTCTTTTTTTCTTTTTTTAATTTATTTTACAATACTATTCAGTTTTATATAATAGCCATAGATTCCCTTGTTCTCTCCCTTCCTGCTCCCCTCCCCTTCCCCCCAGCACACTCCCCATTCCCACCTTCTCCAGATCAAGGTCTCCCCCGAGGACTGGGATCAACCTGATAGACTCAGTCCAGGCAGGTCCAGTCCCCTCCTCCCAGATTGAGCCAAGCATCCCTGCATAAGTCCCAGGTTTCAAACAACTAACTCATGCAACGAGACCAGAACCTGGTACCACGGACTAGATGCCTCCCAAACAGATCAAGCCAATCAACTGTCTCACCTATTCAGAGGGCCTGATCCAGTTGGGGGCCCCTCAGCCTTTGGTTCATAGTTCATGTGTTTCCATTCATTTGGTTATTTGTCCCTGTGCTTTATTCAACCTTGGTTTCAACAATTATCGCTCATATAAACCTTCCTCTTTCTCACTAATTAGACTCCCAGCACTCCACCAGGGGCCTAGACATGGATGTCTGCATCCAGATTGCTCAGACCTTGGATGGGGTTTATGGCACAACTATTAGGGTGTTTGGCCATCCCATCACCAGAGTAGGTCAGTCCCGGCTGTCTCTCAACCATTGCCAGCAGTCTTTTGTGGGGTATCTTTATGGATTTCTGTGGGCCTCTTTAGCTCTTTGTTTCTTCCTTTTCTCATGTGGTCTTCATTTACCATGGTCTCCTATTCCTTGTTCTCCCTCTCTTTTCTTGATCCAGCTAGGATCTCCCGCTCTCTTTCCCTTGAACCTCGCCCTTCATTTCTCCCACTCATGCCCAGGCTGTTCATGTAGATCTCATCCATTTCTCCGTGTCTTTCTTGGGGTCCCGTTTTCCAGGTAGCCTCACTGGTGATGTGAGTAGCAGTCCAGTCATCCTTGTTCCACATCTAGCATCTTCCTATGAGTGAGTACATACCATATTTGTCTTTCTGAGTCTGGGTTACCTCACTCAGGATGATTTTTCTAGATCCATCCATTTGCCTGCAAACCTCATGATGTCATTGTTTTTCTCTGCTGAGTAGTATTCCATTGTGCATATGTGCCACAATTTATTTATCCATTCTTCAGTTGAAGGGCATCTAGGTTGTTTCCAGGTTTTGGCTATTACAAACAATGCTGATATGAACATAGCTGAGCAAGTGCTCTTGTGGTATGATTGAGCATTTCTTGGGTATATGCCCTGGAGTGGTATAGCTGGATCTTGGGGGAGATTGATTCCCAATTTTCTAAGAAAGCACCATATTGATTTCCAAAGTGGTTGTACAAGCTTGCATTCCCACCAGCAGTGGAGGAGAGTTCCCCTAGTTCCACATCCTCTCCAGCATAAAGTGTCTTCAGTGTTTTTGTTCTTAGCCATTTTGACAGGCGTAAGGTGGTATCTCAGAGTTGTTTTGATTTGCATTTCCCTGATGATTAGGTATGTTGACCAATTCCTTAAATGTCTTTCAGCCATTTGGGTTTCCTCTGTTGAGAATTCTCTGTTTAATTCTAAAGCCCATTTCTCAATTGGACTGTTGGTCGTTTCGATGTCTAATTTCTTGAGTTCCTTATATATTCTGGATATCAGTCCTCTGTCACATGTGGGGTTGGTGAAGATCTATTCCCATTCTGTAGGCTGTCTCTTTGCCTTGTTGACCATATCCTTTGCTCTACAAAAACTTCTCAGTTTCAAGAGGTCCCATTGATTGATTGTTTCTCTCAGTGTCTGTGGTACTGGTGTTATATTTAGGAAGTGATCTCCTATGCAAATGCATTCAAGACTATTTCCTACTTTCTCTTGTAGCATGTTCAGAGTAGCTCGATTTATGTTGAGTTCCTTCATCCATTTGGATTTAAGTTTTGTGCACGGTGACAGATATGGATCTATTTGCAGCCTTCTACATGTTGATATCCAGTTATGCCAGCACCATTTGTTGAAGGTGTTTTCTTTTTTCCATTGTACCCTTTTGGCTTCTTTGTCAAAAATTATATGTTCATAGGTGTGCGGGTTAATGTCAAGGTCTTCAATTCAATTCTAATGGTCCACATGTCGATTTTTATGCCAATACCAAGCTGGTTTTATTACTGTAGCTCTATAGTAGAGCTTGAAGTCAGGGATTGTGATTCCTCCAGAGGTTGTTTTACTGTACAGGATTCTTTTGGCTATCCTGGGTTTTTTGTTTTTCCATATGAAGTTGAGTATTATTCTTTCCAGGTCTGTGAAGAATTGTGTTGGTATTTTGATGGGGATTGCGTTGAATCTGCAGATTGCTTTTGGTAAGATTGCCATTTTTACTATGTTGGTCCTGCCTATCCATGAGCATGGGAGATCTTTCTATTTTCTGACATCTTCTTCAATTTCTTTTTTCAGGGACTTAAAGTTCTTGTCATATAGGTCCTTCACTTGCTTGGTTAGTGTTACCCCAAGGTATTTTATGTCATTTTTGGCTATTGTAAAGGGTGATGTATCTCTAATTGCCTTCTCAGCTTCTTTGTCCATTGTATATAGGAGGGCTACTGATTTTTTTGAGTTGATCTTGTATCCTGCTGTGTTGTTGAAGGTGTTTATAAGCTTTCAATTCCTGGGTAGAATCTTTGGGGTCACTCAAGTATACTATCATGTCATCTGCAAATAGGGAAAGCTTGACTTCTTCCTTTCCAATTTGTATCCCCTTAATCTCCTTATGTTGGCTTATTGTTCTGGCTAGAACTTCAAGTACTATATTGAATAAGTATGGGGAGCGCAGACAGCCTTGCCTGGTTACTGATTTTAGTGGAATTGCTTTGAGTTTCTCTCCATTTAATTTGATGTTGGCTGTTGGCTTGCTGTAAATTGCCTTTATTATGTTTAGGTATGTTCCCTGTATTCCTGATCTCTCCTAGACTTTTATCATGAAGGGGTGTTAGATTTTGTCAAATGCCTTTTCTGCACCTAGTGAGATGATAATGTGGTTTTTTTTCTTTGAGTTTGTTTATATGGTGTATTACATTTATGGACTTTCGTATGTTGAACCACCCTTGCATCACTGGTATGAAGCCTACTTGTTCATAGTGGAAAATTGTTCTGATGTGTTCTTGGAGTCTGTTTGCCAGTATTTTATTGAGTATTTTTGCATCAATATTCTTTCTTTGTTTCATCCTTGTTTGGTTTAGGAATCAGGGTAATTGTAGCCTCATAGAAGGAGTTTGGTAATTTTCCTTCTGTTTCTATTATGTGGAGCAATTTAGAGAGTATTGGTATTAACTCTTCTTTGAAGATCTGGTAGAATTCTGTGCTGAAATCATCTGGTCCTGGGCTTTTTTTGGTTGGGAGACTTTTTTTTTTCCATTTTTATTTTTATTTTCATTTTACTTTTTTTTATTTTTAATACATTTTTTTAAATTATTATTATTTTACAAAACCATTCAGTTCAACATAATAGCCACAGATTCCCCTTTTCCCCCTCTCGCCCACCCCTCCCCCCAGCCCACCTCCCATTCCCACCTCCTCCAGATCAAGATCTCCCCCGAGGACCGGGGTTGACCTGGTAGACTCAGTCCAGGCAGGTCCATACCCCCCTCCCAGACCGAGCCAAGTGTCCCTGCATAAGTCCCAGGATTCAAACAGCCAACTCATGCAACGAGCCCAGGACCTGGCACCAATGCACAGCTGCCTCCCAAACAGATCAAGCCAAATGACTCTCTCACCCGTTCAGGGGGCCTGATCCAGTTGGGGGCCCCTCTGCCTTTGGTTCATAGATCCTGTGCTTCCATTCATTTGGTTATTTGTCCCGGTGCTTTATCCAATCTTGGCTTCAACAATTCTCACTCATATAAACCCTCTTCTTTCTCACTAATTAGACTCCCAGTGCTCCACCAGGGGCCCAGCCGTGGATGTCTGCCTTCAGATTCCTCAGTCCTTGGATGGGGTTTATGGCACCACTATCTGGGTGTCTGGCCATCCCATCACCAGAGTAGGTCAGTTCCTGCCGTCTCGCGACCATTGCCAGCAGTCTTTTGCGGGGGTATCTTTGTGGATCTCCGTGGGCCTCCCTAGCTCTCTGCTTCCTCCTCTTCTCACCTTCTCATATGGTCTTCATTTACCATGGTCTCCTATTCCTTGTTCTCCCTCTCTTTTCTTGATCCAGCTAGGATCTCCCACTCTCTTTCTCTTGACTGTCACACTTCATTGTTCCCACTCATGACCAGGCTGTTCATGTAGATCTCATCCATTTCTCCGTGTCTTTTTTGGGGTCCCGTTTTCCAGGTAGCCTCACTGGTGATGTGAGTAGCAGTCCAGTCATCCTTGTTCCACATCTAGCATCTTCCTATGAGTGAGTACATACCATATTTGTCTTTCTGAGTCTGGGTTACCTCACTCAGGATGATTTTTTTCTAGATCCATCCATTTGCCTGCAAACCTCATGATGTCATTGTTTTTCTCTGCTGAGTAGTATTCCATTGTGTATATGTGCCACAATTTATTTATCCATTCTTCAGTTGAAGGGCATCTAGGTTGTTTCCAGGTTTTGGCTATTACAAACAATGCTGATATGAACATAGCTGAGCAAGTGCTCTTGTGGTATGATTGAGCATTTCTTGGGTATATGCCCAGGAGTGGTATAGCTGGATCTTGGGGGAGATTGATTCCCAATTTTCTAAGAAAGCACCATATTGATTTCCAAAGTGGTTGTACAAGCTTGCATTCCCACCAGCAGTGGAGGAGAGTTCCCCTAGTTCCACATCCTCTCCAGCATAAAGTGTCTTCAGTGTTTTTGATCTTAGCCACTCTGACAGGCGTAAGGTGGTATCTCAGAGTTGTCTTGATTTGCATTTCCCTGATGATTAGGTATGTTGACCAATTCCTTAAATGTCTTTCAGCCATTTGGGATTCCTCTGTTGAGAATTCTCTGTTTAATTCTAAAGCCCATTTCTCAATTGGACTGTTGGTCGTTTTGATGTCTAATTTCTTGAGTTCCTTATATATTCTGGATATCAGTCCTCTGTCACCTGTGGGGTTGGTGAAGATGTTTTCCCATTCTGTAGGCTCTTGCTTTGCCTTGTTGACCGTATCCTTTGCTCTACAAAAACTTCTCAGTTTCAAGAGGTCCCATTGATTGATTATTTGTCTCAGTGTCTGCGCTACTGGTGTTATATTTAGGAAGTGATCTCCTATGCCAAGGCATTCAAGACTATTTCCTACTTTCTCTTCTAGCAGGTTCAGAGTAGCTGGGTTTATGTTGAGGTCTTTGATCCACTTGGACTTAAGTTTTGTGCACAGTGACAGATATGGATCTATATGCAGGCTTCTAAATGCTGATATCCAGTTATGCCATCACCATTTGTTAAAGATGCTTTCTTTTTTCTATTGTACACTTTTGGCTTCTTTGTCAAAAATTATATGTCCATACGTGTGTGGGTTAATGTCAGGGTCTTCAATTCGATTCCATTGGTCCACATGTCGGTTTTTATGCCAATACCAGGCTGTTTTTATTACTGTAGCTCTATAGTAGAGCTTGAAGTCGGGGATTGTGATGCCTCCAGAAGTTGTTTTATTGTACAGGATTCTTTTAGCTATCCTGGGTTTTTTTTTTTTCATATGAAGTTGAGTATTGTTCTTTCCAGGTCTGTGAAGAATTGTGTTGGTATTTTGATGGGGATTGCACTGAATCTGTAAATTGCTTTTGGTAAGATTGCCATTTTTACTATGTTAATCCTGCCTATCCATGAGCATGGGAGATCTTTCTATTTTCTGACATCTTCTTCAATTTCTTTTTTCAGGGACTTAAAGTTCTTGTCATATAGGTCCTTCACTTGCTTGGTTAGGGTTACCCCAAGGTATTTTATGTCATTTTTGGCTATTGTAAAGGGTGATGTATCTCTAATTGCCTTCTCAGCTTCTTTTGTATATAGGAGGGCTACTGATTTTTTTGAGTTGATCTTGTATCCTGCTGTGTTGCTGAAGGTGTTTATAAGCTTTATCAATTCCTGGGTGGAATCTTTGGGGTCACTCAAGTATACTATCATGTCATCTGCAAATAGGGAAAGCTTGACTTCTTCCTTTCCAATTTGAATCCCCTTAATCTCCTTATGTTGGCTTATTGCTCTGGCTAGAACTTCAAGTACTATATTGAATAAGTATGGGGAGAGTAGACAGTCTTCCCTTGTTCCTGATTTTAGTGGAATTGCTTTGAGTTTCTCTCCATTTAATTTGATGTTGGCTGTTGGTTTGCTATATATTGCCTTCATTATGTTTTGGTATGTTCCCTGTATTCCTGATCGCTCCAAGACTTTTATCATGAAGGGGTGTTGGATTTTGTCAAATGCCTTTTCTGCATCTAGTGAGATGATCATGTGGTTTTTTTTTTTGAGTTTGTTTATATGGTGTATTACATTGATGGACTTTCGTATGTTGAACCACCCTTGCATCACTGGGATGAAGCCTACTTGATCATGGTGGATAATTGTTCTGATGTGTTCTTGGAGTCTCTTTGCTAGTATTTTATTGAGTATTTTTGCATCAATGTTCATGAGGGAGATCAGTCTGTAGTTCTCTTTCTTTGTTGCATCCTTGTTAGGTTTAGGAATCAGGGTAATTGTAGCCTCATAGAAGGAGTTTGGTAATGTTCCTTCTGTTTCTATTATGTGGAACAATTTAGAGAGTATTGGTATTAACTCTTCTTTGAAGATCTGGTAGAATTCTGTGCTGAAACCATCTGGTCCTGGGCTTTTTTTGGTTGGGAGACCTTTAATGACTGTTTCTATTTCCTTAGGGGTTATTGGACTATTTAAATAGTTTATCTGGTCTTGATTTAACTTAGGTATGTGGTGTCTATCCAGAAAAATGTCCATTTCTTTTAGGTTTTCCAGTTTTGTGGAGTAGAGGTTTTTGAAATATGACCTTATAATTCTCTGGATTTCCTCAATGTCTGTTGTTATGTCCCCCTTTACATTTCTGATTTTGTTGATTTGGATTCTCTATTTCTGTCTTTTGGTTAGTTTGGATAAGGGCTTGTCTATCTTGTTGATTTTCTCAAAGAACCAACTCTTTGTTTCATTAATTTTTTGTATTATTCTCTTAGTTTCTAATTTATTAATTTCACCTCTCACTTTGATAATTTCTTGGTGTCTATTCTTCCTGGGAGACTTTGCTTCTTCTGGTTCTAGAGCTTTCAGATGTGCTGTTAATTCACTAGTGTGGGATTTCTCCAACTTCTTTATGTGTGCATTTGGTGCTATGAATTTCCCTCTTAACACTGCTTTCATAGTGTCCCATAAGTTTGGGTATGTGGTGTCTTCATTTTCATTGATCTCTAGGAAGTCTTTAATTTCTTTCTTTATTTCTTCCTTAACCCATTGGTGATTCAGTTGAGCATTATTCAGTTTCCATGAGATTGTAGGTTTTCTGTGGTTTTTGTTGTTGTTGAAATCTAGCTTTAAACCATGGTGGTCTGATAGAACACAGGAGGTTATTCTGATTGTTTTGTATCTGTTGAGATTTGCTTTGTGGCCAAGTATGTGGTCGATTTTAGAGAAAGTTCCATGGGGTGCTGAGAAGAAAGTATATTCTTTCTTGTTAGGATCGAATGTTCTGTAGATATCTATTAGGTCCAATTGGGTCATGACATCAGTTAAGTCCTTTATTTCTCTGTTAAGTTTCGATTTGGGAGATCTGTCCAGTGGTGAAAGTGGGGTGTTGAGATCTCCCACTATTAATGTGTGGGGTTTTATATGTGGTTTAAGCTTTAGTAATGTTTCTTTTACATATGTGGGTGCCCTTGTGTTTGGGGCATAAATGTTCAGAATTGAAACTTCATCTTGGTCGACCTTTCCTGTGACAAGGATGTAATGTCCTTCTTGATCTCTTTTGATTGATTTTAGTTGAAGTCTATTTTGTTGGATATCAGGATGGCTACCCCTGTTTGTTTCTTAAGACCATTTGATTGAAAAGTCTTTTCCCAGCCTTTTATTCTTAGGTAGTGTCTTTCTTTGAATTTGAGATGTGTTTCTTGTATGCAGCAGAAAGATGGGTCCTGCTTTCGTATCCATTCTGTAAGTCTATGTCTTTTTATAGGTGAATTAAGTTGGTTGGTATTAAGGGATATTAATGACCAGTGATTCTTCATCCCTGTTATTTTTGGTGGTAGTGTGTGTGTACTTCTCTTCTTTTGGGTTTACTGTTGTGGCTTTATCTATTGCCTGTGTTTTCAAGTGTGTATCTGACTTCCTTTGGTTGGAATTTTCCTTCTAGTGCTTTCTGTAGGGCTGGGTTTGTGGATAGGTATTGTTTAAATCTGGCTTTGTCTTTGAATGTCTTGTTCCTTCCATCTATGATGATTGAAAGTTTTGCTGGGTATATTAGTCTGGGCTGACATCCATGGTCTCTTAGTGTCTGCATTACATCTGTCCAGGTCCTTCTGGCTTTCAAAGTCTCCATTGAGAAATTGGGTGTTATTCTGATGGGTTTACCTTTATAGGTCACTTGGCCTTTTTCCTTTGCTGCTCTTAATGTTCTTTCTTTATTCTGTACATTTAGTTGTTTAATTATTATGTGTCGAGTGGACTTTTTTGGGGGTCTAGTCTGTTTGGTGTACTATAGGCTTCTTGTATCTTCATAGGCATTTCCTTCTTTAATTTGGGAAAGTTTTCTTCTATAATTTTGTTGAATATATTTTCTGTGCCTTTGAGTTGTTATTCTTCACCTTCTTCTATCCCTATAATTGTCTTTTAGGAGAATGAAGGTTAAGGAATCTGAAGAACACTGGACAAATGAGACAACTGAAGAAAAGGGACAAATCATCTATCCCAAGAAACATAGTGAAATGGTGTTGTGTATATATTATCTAAAAAATTTTATGTCTTCCTAAATGTTTGTTTCTGCTTTTCTCTAAAGATTTAACACTTTTGGTATTCTAATAGTCCCAGTTCAATTAAAATTTAAAGCTGACTTTGGAGTTGGAGAATGGCTCTCTCCTTCTTTAAACTCAAGCATGTTGTTAAAAGGAGAATGCAAACTCCCTGTATCATGCCAGAATAAAGGGCCATCTTCTGCTATGGGACAGGACAAAAGCCAAATTAATTAAGGGACTATTCCATTACTAATCTCAACTCTCTGATTCTATTCGGATTCTTTAAACTTTTCTTAAAGTATGAATTTTATATCAAAATTTATAAGATTAACATATATATATGTTAAATATATATATCTATATATATATATATATATACCTTTTAAACTTTGTTAAGATATGAATGGTCATATAGAGTACTAACTAATTCTAGAAAAAAAGACTTCAATTAGCTGCATATATATGTCTTTGTGTTCGAGTCTCTTATCAGTTTATTGCTGGAAATCACGGCCAGGCCTAACATCAACTGAAGTCTCCAGAAAGAAGATGGGGCCCCACAACAACAACAATTCCACATGGACAATAATAATATCACTAAGCTGACAAACATCATCTACAGATTTACTTTGAACAATAAGGTGCTCAGAGCAATTTGGAGATGACTAGCTGAGATGATCCAGTCTCAAAGACTACTTGAATAAGGACTTGAGATAAACCCTGAACTTTGGCATTATACACAGACTCGATATAGTTACCTTTCCTAGAATTTGACAACTAACCTAAAATTTTCTTTCAGGATAAAGATAACTTCGCCCATACCCAGCAGGAAGCAATTTTAAGAATACGACTTCCACATTCCCAAAGAGGTGGTGTGGGGCAGGTGGTTCTTTTGGTCCTATTAATGGGTTTTGGGTCTGGGATAATTTTCATTGTTTAGGGGGGTTGGTTACAAGTTGTTGTCAAGGGTTAGGAAAAAGGCTAAGTAAAGGAGATTAGATTTAAGGTTCTTGTTTAAAAGAAAGAAAGAAAGAAAGAGAGAAAGAAAGAAAAGAAAAAGACAATTACTAGTTTTAAATACTTTACATTGGATTGGATTGTTTTATATTGTATACAAATTTGAAATTGATATTGTTAGAAAATGCTATATGTATATTTCTAATTGTATTTATACCATTCATTTAACAATGTAATGCAATTTTCTGATCCTTGAATGCTACTATTACCAACTATTAGGATATAAAGAAATGAAAGTTAGGAGTTAGACATTACAATAGAACTTTTAGTCATATTAGATATGTTTTAAAAATTGAGTAGATATATTTTAGACAGGTCATCTTCAAACCCTTCAGAGATCTACAGAATATGGCATTTAAAATGTTTTAATAACTTAAATTTTTCTTTTTTGAGACATGTCGGCTCCTGGCAGTAGCAATCTACTCCAGAGAAAATATGGGCATTGAAGAAACTGTATATGGAGTTAACTTTCATTGTGACAAAAGTTAGCCACTGGACAACAAAGCATCCTCGAATCAACAGGACAAAATGGACAGACAGAACATGAAACAAAGGACTACTGATTCTTGCCAAAACAAGTGTGGTTATGGCTTTATCAAAAGACATCTTCTGAGGCCAGGACAATATGGCACCATCCCTGAAGTGGCCTTCACAATCCAGAAAAGGTACAGTGCCCTTTTCTTGGAAGGCACCTGGACAGTCAGTGGGCTGATAGCTTCTGTTGTGCAATGGAACAGCAGCTGAAGACTCAGACCTCTCAATAGCAGACTGGCATTTAATAGAGGGATGTGGAGAAGAAGGGGATGCTGAGATGATGCCATATATACACAGCCAAGAACAATGGACAGCTGAATTAAAAAGCCGTCAACAATTTCCAGAATTTAAAATCCTGAATCATGACAGGACACTAGTGGAATTCAGGTGTTTCTGGTACATGGACTGCTCTCACCCAACATGAGGTTGAACTGTTGACCTTGTGTACATCCTACTTCACAAATGAGTCTGTCAGATATGCTAAGCCTATAGACTAAAGATGATGCCCTAACACTGTGGAGAAACCTCAGGTGACTGACCAGGCAGCTGGCTGTTTCTGTCAACTCACAAATTTTTTGGAAGTTGCCTGCATGCACTTCCTGTTTTTATTTTTGTTAACTAATATTATTTCCTTCTTGGGTCTCTGAGGGAGTTGAAGATTAGTTAGTTATAGTTGAAGATTAGTTAGTTATAGTTGAAGATTAGTTAGGATAGAAAGTGAATTAGACACATCTTGGATTTACCAAAATAGGAGAGATAATGGAATTATTTTCTCTGATTTGTCAAATACAAATGGACTAGAGATTGTTTAGGTATTTATTACTTGTATATATTGCATATAGTTATTGTAATTTTGTATATAGTTTTTCTTATGTTAGTTATAACCTTTTGCTTTTTTTTCTTTTTATTAAAATAAAAAAGGGGAAATGTGGTAGTATTCTAATTATACTGAAATGTGATTTTGATTGTATGTTAATAAATAAAGTTGCCCGGGGGTCAGAGCTATTAGAACCATAGCAAGAACTTGGTGGTGGTGGCACATGCCTTTAAACCCAGCACTTGGTAGAAGAGCTAGGTAAGTCTCAGAGATACAGCCAGCATTGGAGACATATGCCTTTAAGACTTGGGGGCCTGTACATACAGACAGTGATGAGGCAATTACATGTTTGGGTTTATAACCAATGAGAAGGCAGAACAAAAAGACTATGAAAAGACATACACACAGGAAGTAGCTTTTTTTCGGAGAGCTAGGACCACCACAGGAGGAAGGGTGAGATTTTAGCTCTGATCGCTGACATCTTGGCTTTCTCTTTTATATTGGTTCTCTGTTTCTTATTTAATAAGGTGGTTGGTTACATCTACAGAAAGGTAAATAAAAATAGCTATAACCTTATCCAGGAAGATACTTATGCATGGTAACACAACCAGCATATAGCCAACCATATCTTGAAAAGAGAGTTTTCTGGCCCCAGATCCTGAATTCATCACCACCTCTTTATATATCTTGTCCAAAGTCAAGAGAAAGTGGAGATAAATTGAACATTCATTTTGCATTGCCAAACTTTGAATTTTATACATCTGTTTGAATAAGTCAATAAACAGATACATTTTGATATTGCTTCAAAGCCAATTATTTTAAATAGAAAACCTTCAATTAGGAAATGAGAGTATAAGACAATTTGAAGTCTGTTCACAAATCATGAACTGAATCATTTCTTAGATCCATAACAAGCCCTGAAAAGTTGCAATTGCATAGTTCTAACAAGGTTTTAGGTAGCAGTATCTGTTACCTTCCAAGAATGATTAGTGATATTATATTCTCAGATATTGGTCATTTGTGAAAAATAAGGGATGAGGGGAGAAATTTGAGATCAAGTCCTATTAATGTCACTTTTTAGATTCAATACTTATCATTCTTAGTCCATAACATTAAGGATCTAGAATGAACGGTTAATCTATCCTGACACATTACTGAAGGAGTTTATCAGCTGTAGGAGTTCCCTGGTAGAATTTTTGGGGTCACTTATGTACACTGTCATATCATCTGCAAATAGGGAGGTTCCCAGGAATCCACAAGGATGACTCCACCATAGACTAATGGCAATAGTTGAGATGGTACCTGAGGTGGCCTACTCTGGTGATCAGATGGCTGAATACTCTACCTGTCATCATAGAGCCCTAATCCAGTGACTGATGGAAGCAGATACAGAGATCCACTGCTGAGTCTCAGGCAGAGCTCCAGGAATCCAGTGGATGAGAGAGAAGAAGGATTCTATGAGCAAGGAATATCGAGCCCATGCCTGGAAAAATTACAGAGACAACTAGCCAAACTAGTAGAAACAAATGAACTGTGATCCAATAGCTGAGGAGCCCCCATGGTACTGCATTAGGCCCTCTGGATAAGTGAGACAGTTGTTCAGCTTGAACTGTATTGAAGTCCCCTAGGCAGTGGGATCAGGACCTGTCCCTAGTACATGAGCCTGGTATTTGGAGCCTAGTGTCTATGGTGAGACACTTTGGGCAGGCTTGGTGAAGGAAGGAGGTCCTTAGACCTGCCTCAACTGAATGTACCATGCTGTGCTGACTCCCTGTGGGAGACCTTGCCTTGGAGGAGGTGGGAATAGGGGTGTGTGGGTTGGGGCATAGGGTTGGAAGGAGGGAGAACCGGGGATTCTGTGATTGGTATGTAAAGCGAATAGAAAATCTCTTAATAAAAAATTGTATTTAAAACCAAAGAAATAAAATAAAAGAAGCACTTAAAAATGTTTAATATCTCTGGTTACCAGGAAAATGCATATCAAACTAACTTGAGATTTTATTGTATACCAGTCAAGATGGCCAAGATCGTTAAAACAAATGACAGCTCATGCTGGGAAGGATAAGGAGAGATGAAAACATTCATCCATTGTGGGTGTGACTGAAAACTTATACAGAAACTAGGGAAATCAGTGTGGTGCTTTCTCAGTAAGCTGGGCAGAGAAATGCCTCATCATCCAGATAACTTGCTCTTAGATATAAAACCCAAGGGGCATCTATCCTACTACAGAGACATTTGTTCAACCATGTTCATTGCTGATGTATCTGTCATAGCCAGAAACTAGATGTCTGTATAGAGTTGAATGGTTAGGGAAAATACAGTATATTTACACAATGGAATATTACTTGGCTCTTTTAAAAAATGAAATAATGGAATTCTTCGGTAAATGGATAGAATTATAAAAGTCATCATGAGTGAGGTAACCCAGACCCTGAACAAACATAGCATGCATTTGTTTGTGTGTGGATGTTAGCTCTTAAGTCATTAATAAGCAGCTACAATCAGTATAGTCATAGAGAATAGGTAGAGAGTGGGGTACTGGGGAATGGGTACAAATACATCTCCTAGGAAGGAGAAATAGAGATGGGGGAGGATCAAATGGGAAGGGGGATAGTAGATAGGGAAAGGATGAAACAGCCAAAACAAAGGGCCATTTGAGAGGTTGTAAAGAAATGTAATACAGAATAATCTTCCTAAAATATTTACATATATGAAGGTAATCTAACTGAAATCAACAAGGACTGAGGATACAGAGCCCCAGCTGGACATCCCTTGTCACCTAATGAGGCTAATTCCAGGACCAGGAATGGGATACATCTAATCAATTTGTTGTCCAAAGGGGTTGCATTGGAAAACCCAATCAACCCAGGATATTGCCAAGGCTATTGGTTGCCCTCCACAAACTGAAGGTAAGGTCTTATTGCTGAAGACAACACCTATACAACTTGGTGAACACCAAGAAGTCGAGCTGGTGGATATCTAGAGCCTTCAATACTATGGACTAATGTTCATGATACTGGAGGGTAGTCCACATGCTACAAAAGAAGAAAGATAAACATCAACCCTGCTGTGATGAAGACCTGCCTGGAAGATATGCTGGTGTGATAATGGAACTAATCTTGTGGGAGTAACCAATCAATATCTGATTTGATTTAAAGCCCATTCCATGAGATTCAACCAATATCTGATACTATTTAGATGGCCAAGAATCTGAGACTAAATAAGGGAAAACCATCACTATTGTTTTCCAAAGGAACATAGCAATAAAATGACTCCTAACCACATTCTGCTGTACTCATCAGAGAAGCATCCTCCAATAGCTGATGAAGACAAATATAGAGAATCACAGCCAGGAAATATGAAGCGAGTGATAAACCTTGGCACACTGAACCCCAAAAGGGATGTTTTATTAAATCTCTCCCCTCTTTCATGGCTCAGGGAACTCTGTGGTAGAGATGTTAGAAAGAGTATCATACCCAGAGAGGATGGAAGACACCAAGGAAACAAGGCATTCTAAACTCAGTTGATGGCCACAGATATAAACTCAGAGACTGAGGTGGCATACATGGGTCTGGACCAGATGGTGTCCTAGAGATGAAAGAAGTGGACAGAAACAGCCATACCTAACCCAGAAGCTATCTTCAATTGATAACCACTTTCAAATGAAAAATTAGTTTCTCCAAGGGAGTATCAGTGGGAAAACAAACCACTCTTAAGGGTAGGTCCATGTCCAGAAATAGATGGCCAATAAAAAGTGAACTCAAAGCCACATTTGAAAGTTCTTTGTTTCATAATGTTATGTCACAGACTTCCTCCCTCCCTCTTATCATCCCCTTTCTTTTTCTTTCTTTCTCTCTCTTTCTTTCTTTCTTTCTTTCTCTCTCTCTCTTTTTTCTTTCTTTCTTTCTTTCTTTCTTTCTTTCTTTCTTTCTTTCTTTCTTTCTTTCTTTCTTTCCTTCCTTCCTTCCTTCCTTCCTTCCTTCCTTCCTTCCTTCCTTCCTTCTTTCTTTCTTTCTTTCTTTCTTTCTTTCTTTCTTTCTTTCTTTCTTTCTTTCTTTCTTTCTTTCTCTCTTTCTCTTTCTTGTCTTGTCTTACATGTCCTTTTAACATATTTTATGATATTGAGTTTTGTGTTTTTATGGAATTCCTATGTATACAAACATGTCTGCATATTTATGGGCTTCTAAAGTTTTTTCTTTGGCTCTTTTTTGTTTGTTTATTTGTCCTCTTCTGAGATGTTTGGTTTTGTTTCATATTGTCTTATTTTATTGTTCTTATTAGTAAGATGCCTGTTTGTTTTCTAAGAGATATAGAAAGGATATGGATCTGTATAACAGTGGATGTACAGAAGAAGTGGGGGGAGCTGGAGGGAAAGCCATAAACCAAATATATTATATGAAAAACTATTTTCAATGAAATTAAAATTATACTTAAGCAAAAAAAAATTCCCTAACTACTCCTCTTATAGAAGAAGGTGAGACTCAACTCACATAGACCTGCACTGGGAGTAAACTAGAGTTAGTAGTTCATTTTTAAAATACAGATTAGGGAAAGGGAAGATAGCAACTTTCTTGTGATGTGAAATGGTAGACACTTTTTTAACCAGTTGATTTACTGTGATGCTGAAGTTATATGAGGTGATATGATTCAAATGAATACCTTCCATCTCTATAATATTATCCAAAAACAAATAGCTCAGATTAGGGTCATTCAGTCTTGTACCTGATTCCCTTTGGATTAAACAACAACAGAAGCCTGTAAAATTGAGAAATGTTAAGGATGTGAGAAGACTTATAGGGAAAGCAGGAACAAAATGTAGTGTGATGTTTTGGTTCATATTCTTGACTACAGAAAGACTGGTAATTATAATAATGATAATAATAATAAATCTGATGAAATCCAAATATATTCTAGAGTTCAGTTGATAGGGCTGTCTTAATGACCAGTTTCTGAATTATAACAAATGAACTATGAGATGTAAGTTTTGACAAAGGAGAAATTGTATTTGACTTATTTGGGACTGTTTTTCCCTCAAGTTTTCTAAATGTCTAAAGTTATTCCTAAATATGTTTCATTAAAAATTCTTCATCAGCACTTGACCATACTTGATATAACAGTATTGCTATAATGTATCTCCAGTCAGAGGTCAGAAAAGGAATGGGTGGGGAATGGTGGAAACAATAGCAAAAATAAACCCTGTTTTTCTCAGTAGACAGATTTTACTGGTGTTTAGCTAATGCACAATTGGTCTCAAAATTAAAATTGATTTTTAAAACTACTCTTTCAGGTAACATAAAAAAATTTACAAATGCAGTAAAATAGAGATTTTTACAGTGGTGGGTATAAAATCATTGCCATTTTTCTTAACTCTGGTGTGTGTGTGTGTGTGTGTGTGTGTGTGTGTGTGTGTGTGTGAAGAAACACCTATTTGTGACATTATTTCTCATTTTACATTTCTATTTCAGTGTTGCACATCAACATTTCCCATGCCATTAAAATTCTTGCTGCATAATATTTTGCCCAAAATAATCTCCCTCAGTTGCAAGACATAGGATATATGCATAGGAGAGGTATTTTAAATAAGATATTTGAATAAGGTATTTTAAATAAAATTACCTGAACATAAACATGAGAGTATGATCATGATTATCATACCTTACTTCCATATAACCCAGTACCCCATCATTTCTCTCCTGAATCCTGTGAGGTTGCTGTTAGTGTTTCACTAAGCAATGGCATTAATCAAGGCTGAAGAAATTGAAGTTTGCCAAATTAAATGCTAACTCTCAGCTATTTTCCTGTAGTCTGCCAGGAAACCTTTCTAGCCCACAGTTTCCTCATTGCATTCTTTACTTCTGCATTTCTCAGAGTGTAAATCAGAGGGTTCAGCATGGGAGTGATAATGGTGTAAAATACAGCCACCATCTTATCCTCTGAGAAGGTAGTGTCAGGCCGCATATACATGAAAGTACAGGGACCGAAAAAGATGATGACCACAGCAATGTGGGAACCACAGGTGGAGAGAGCTTTGCGTCTGCCTTCTGCTGACTGCTTTCTCAGAGACACCAAAATAACTGTATATGAGATTAGTAAGATAACAAAACCGCCCAGTGCAACGGTACCACTGTTCGAAGTCACAACAATACCAACAATGTAGGTGTCTGTGCAGGCTAGTTTCAGGACAGGGTGTACATCACAGAAGTAGTGATCAATCTCATTGGGTCCACAAAAGGGGAGCTGTACCACCATAGCCACTTGCATAACGGAGTGAAAGAATCCACCCACCCATATTCCCAGCAATATCTTGTTACATCTGTCCCGGTCCATGATAGTCATGTAGTGCAGGGGTTTACAGATGGCCACATATCGATCATAGGCCATGACAGTAAGAATGAAGATCTCAGTGCAACCAAAGAAATGAGAAGCAAAGAGTTGTAACATGCACCCCACATAAGAGATAGTTTTTTTCTTCGCTAACAGGTCAATGATCATCTTGGGTGCTATGGCTGAGGAGTAGCAAATGTCCACAAAAGATAGAAAGTTGAGGAAAAAATACATGGGGGACTTGAAAAGATTGCCAGTGCAAACTGTGAGCATAATGAGGAGGTTTCCCAGCACTATGACAATGTAAAAGAAGGAAAACACCACAAAGCATACTTCTTCAACTTCTGGGTTCTGAGAAAGACCCAAGAAAATGAATTCAGTGACATTGTTTACTGCTATGGAATAAGATCTTGAAGCCATATTCCCAAGAGTATGTTATATTGCCTGAAATAAAAATGAAAAAGACCATCAACATTCATTTCTCTTTAAACAATGAAAAATTAAAGTGGCTGGAGTTGGAAGGTGAGCCCTTATGTCTTCCATACTCAGGCTTCAGTTTAAATGTATCTGTTCTGATCAGCTTACCTCAGTGTTATATCCCCATGCTCTTTTGTGTTCAGATGAGAAGTGAAGTCCAAAGGCATAAGGCCAATTTTACAGACTCAGATGACACCTGAAGAACTCCGTCCTCTTCTATGTAAGGCTTATACACAGCTTCTAAAGTACTTGGATCCTTTGTATAAGATAAACAGACTTCCCTCTGAAGTATCAGCAAATGCTTGCTGCATTTTTTGTATGGAAATGAGAATGTTTTCTCAGATTTTCTCTGCTTCACACTGCCCGTCTCAGTGTCACATCTGCTCAGAATTTACAAGTAGCACAGCCCCAGTGACTTCTTCAGACTTCCCTTCCCCTAAAAATTGGGTCATCGTGAAGTGAAATAATGGCCTCTCATCTGACCTCAGAGTTCAATATCCCTATGTAGTGTTATAGAAAGAGTCTAAATTAGACATATTTGATCATGTAATAATCCCACTTTAAGCCAAATGACTCAGTTCATTTTATGAGACCTCCCTTAATTTACTTGTAATATAATAAACTTTTAAGGTATTATTATTTGTCATAAATTGTCACTTCTACAATGAAAGTAAATCATTCCCATAAGCATAGAAAAACCACAAAATCCTGAAGAAGAGACAAAGTTAAGATAATATGCATCAATATGGCAATAATTAATGATAATAGAAGAAACTTCTGTAGATGAAGCCAGCTCTGCCAGCTTGATTAAGATCCCATATAATTTCTTCAGCTGCAATAGGGGTCACTCCAGGATTACTCCATAATTTCCTTAACTTGATATTTAAATGCCTGTATGAAACAAAGAGAAAAACAAAACAAAAACAAAAGAGGAAATGCTCTGCACTTTAACATCAGCTTTTCTTCAGGCATCCTCATATTAGCTACACCATACTGCTTTATGTGGATGACTTTGAATTCATAATTTCTGAGAGAGGTTATCATTCTATTGGGCTGGAATGACTCTCAGGAGAGGACAAATTTGATTTCAATAGAAGTATCTTTAGCAGTACAGTTACAGGCATTCTAATGGGCATCATTGATATGGGAAAGCAAATGTGGATAAGCTGTGATTAATAGAGGTTTCAAGATCCTTTCTTAAATCAATGCACAGCATAAGTGATCCTTATGGTGGTAAGCTTGGGAATGCGTCTCTCAAGGTACACTATGTTTAATTCTTTCAGCCACAGGATGTTGCAAATTCAGCTGTCTTTTGCAGAAAGAGCAGGCCAAACAAGGGATTCTGAGAAGCCATGTGTGCTGTGAGTGTTCAGGTATTTGTCCTAAAGTTGTAGAAAAATCACTATACATCCGTCTCCTTTTGTGTATTGCAAATAGAAGGGGAAAGTGGACAAGAGAACTGTGGTCTTCTAATCAGATTTGGCATTAAGTTCAATCCGAAGGTTTTATGAACTGTGATTCTTTTGGCATCTTACTGATTTTAAAAATAGAAATTATTCAAAACTAATGAGCTCCTATTACAGACGTTTAGAGTAACTACTACTGTGTTTGTTGATTTGTTTATCTAGAACAGATAGATACTTACACACAAACTTGATACTGTTCCTGCACTGTCTAAAGCACCGAGGAGGAGGGGAAGCACTCTTTCTCTAAGACAATGTGCATCTAAAAGTCTCCTTCTCCATTTTTCAACATTTCACACTTGATGTTCGTTCCAAAGACTAGCATTTTCTTATTACCAGTTATAATTCACTATCTCTAAGGCACCATACATACAGATATGTCATTCTGTTAACATTGTCACTATAATCTCATACTTTATTTTCTTAAAAATACAGGGTATTTAAATTTTATTATAAATGGAAAAAAGTTGAAACCCACCTCCTTCCACAAACTTCATGTCCTTAGTTTGAGAAGAAAGACAAATCTTGCTGATAATTTTCAAATGGGCTTGGACTCACATTAATTTTTTTCTTCTCCTTAGATAGTGTAGTAATCCTAAGTAATTATAAAAAATGATTATCAGGGAATCCGTGTTCTCCTAAAAATAGGATGACAGAACTCAATCTTCCTTGTTCTAGAACTTCTCATTTCCCGATATCTGCCTAGGCATTGTGCCTTTTACAAAAATGCTCCTTCTTCTACTTCTTATGTAGTCTAGTTAAGGAGAGGAAAAAACCTGTATGACCTTGGGGAGAATATATTCCCAGAGACTTACTCTATGTTCAAAATAACATTGCAAACCTAAAAAGCACTTTAAGTTCTAGTTTCAGTTAAACTTAATTTAAATTTAAAACTAAGTGACTATTTTAAAGTTAAAGCTTAATCAATGCTCAGCTCATAGCCATAATACAGAAAAAAAATTTAAAAAATTAACATTTTGATTATAACTTTATTACTTAAATTAATATACATTGATACATATATTAAATAATATGTTTATTATATAACCCAATTTATCTTATTGTTTAGAAGAATTGCTCTATTTCTAACAAACTAAAAAAGCTATATATAAAGAAAAATTAGTAGATAAATAGTCACTCTTAAAGTACTTGGCCAAACAAGATAATACACCTTTAATCCTAGCACTTGGGAGACAGAGTCATAGTGTTCTCTATGAGTTCAAGGCCATTCTGGTCTATATAGAGAGTTCCAGGTCAGCTACAGCTACATAGTAAGACCCTGACTCTGATTTAAATGAACAAACAAACAAAAGAAATAAGGAAGACTGGAGACAGAAGACAGATTTGGAGCAGAACTGAATTGCAACAAACTAATTCACCGAAAAACTTATGGGTGTATATACCCACAGACAGCTAAGTGTCCAACAGTACCCAAGATCCATTAAAAAGTGATTGACAGAAAATAAAAATAATACAGAGAATAAAAAAGTACAAAATAAAAAAAACAGCTTTTGTCAGAGTTGTGGGGACCCTCAATGACAGCTTAATTTTCTCTTTTGTTCACAGCAAAATATCCATATCACTGGTGGCAACAAGGAAAGAGCTTTGTTTCTGGAATAAAAATGATATAATTTTATGTGTCTATTTTATTTTTGTAGTATACTGTTTTGGAAGTTTACCATGCAGTTGCATTATTGGTGACTTGTTCTTATTGAGTACCAAGAGATATGCTACTCTATAGTCATTCCCTTGTGGATATTGGATATTTGTATTGCCAGCTTATGACTATTATAAACAATACTTCTGTGAACATTTTTGTGCAATTCGTGTGCACATAAATTTTCAGTTCTCTTGCACTGGAACATAAAACTGTAACTACTCTACACTACTGTAAAGTGTATGCAGAGCGCCTAGGACAGTCTCATGCAGGCTCCCTCATTGTCAGTTCAGTCTCTGTGAGCCCCTATGAGCCCAGATTAGTTGATTCTGTGAGTTTTCTTGTGGTGTCCTTGACTGGCTCTTACAATCCTTCCTCTTCTGTAGGATTCTACAAAGCTCAGCCTAATGTTTGCCTGTGGTTCTTCATCTGTTTCCATCAATTGCTGGATGAAGCCACTCTCATGAAAATGGGGCTAAGCATCAATCTATGAGTATAGCAGAATGTCATTAGGCATCATCACATTGGCATTTTTTTCCTTCCAGTTGTGTTTGTTTGTATCTTAGGTCTCTGTGTCATCCAGTGGGTCCTTGCTATGGAATAATGCTTTTGTACACTGGTTTAATAAAATGGTGATTGACCAGTAGCCAGGTAGGAAGTATAGGTGGGATAAGCAGACAAGGAGAATTCTGGGAAGAGGAAGGCTGAGTCAGGATTTGCAGCTGCCACACAGGGTGCAGCATGTAATGGCACACAGGTAAAGCCATGGAACTTGTGTCAACATATAGATATTAACAGAAATGGGTTGAATTTAAGTGTTTGTGCTAGTCAGTGATAGGCCCCAGCTAATGGCCAAGTTGTTTTAATTAATATATACCTCTGTGTGTTTCCTTGGGTCAGAGTCACTGCAGACTGGGCAGGACACAGGAAAACTTTCAGCTACAGGTCCTGGTGCTTCAGGCAGTCAGGTATAGGTTTACTTGTGGCATGGGTGTTAGGCTAGACCCGTCATTGGTTAGCCACTCCCTCAATCTCTAGGTCAACCTTTCCCCAGCACTTCCCATAGGCTGGACAGGCTGTAGGTCAAATGTTGTGTGGCTGGGTTGGTGTCCCAATCCCCCTTCTTGAAGTGCTGCCTGGTTACAGAAGATGGCCAGGTCAGGCTATGCATCAACTATTGCTAGGAATCTTAGCTGGAGTCATCTTAATAGATTCCTGGGAGATTTTCTTGCATTAGGCTTTTCCCTGATTTTGAAATGACTTCCCTTTTCAGTAGTCTCTTTCAGTGCTCTTCTCCTCTGCCCCCACAACCTGATCATGTTCTCATCCCCACCTGCTACAGTCCAGTCATGAAATTTCTTCTATTTTCCCTTCCCAGGGAAATCCAGCCATTCCCCATGAACACTCTTTGTTATCTAGTTTCTCATGGTCTGTGGATTATAGCATTTTTATCTCTTGTGGGCGGCAAGAATATATTATAGAGATTCAGCTGTGTATTAAAGCTATACTTTGACAAGCCAAGGATCAATCAAAAGGCAAGCCATTTATTATGAATGTTTGATACTATCCAGCCTTTAATATTTCAGCTGTTTTCTACTATGAAATTCTTGCATGCCCAAATATTTCCAAATCTGTAGAGGGTAAGGAGATCTTGGGTAGAGATTTCTGAGTGCCAGGAGTAGAGAGTAGTGGAATGGAGAATGAAGGAACAGAGGACAAAGATGAGGTTGGAAGCATAGGAGTTTAGTCATTAGCAGGACTATGAGCTAGGGAACTGGACAGAACTGAAGTTATGGGAAGAGAATTTCATCCCAGAGAAATAAAGTAGACAGATAAAGAGCTTGATGTATCTATATTTATTGTCATGCTGAATGCCTAACAGAGCTATAGCTGTTTTGATAGAATTTTGTCTTAGAGGAATAAAGTTAACAGATATTAGTGCATAGTGTACATAGATTTTTGTCCCCTCAGATATCTGATACCTGACTTAGTGCAATCCCAAAACCCTGAGTATTCAATAATTATCCTGTATTTTACAGCTAATATCCACTTATGAGTGAGTATATACCATGTTTGTCTTTCTGGGTTTGGGGTACCTCACCCAGGATGATTTTTTTCTAATTCCATCTATTTGCCTTCAAATTTCCTGATATCATTGTTTTTAACAGCTGAGTAATATTCCACTTTGTAAATGTATCACATTTTCTTTATCATTCCCCAGTTGAGGGACATTTAGGTTGTTTCCAGGCTTGGGCTATTACCAATAAAGCTATTATGAGCATAGTTGACCATGCATTCTTGTGGTATGATGGAGCATCCTTGTGGTATATGCCTAAGAGTAGTATAGCTGTGTCTTGTGGAAGATTGAGGCCCTGTTTTCTGAGAAACTGTCATAAAATGTTAACTGAGAAAAAGCTTGTCGTGTTTTATTTTTATTGCATGCTGACATTTTAAGCAATTTTCCTAATATGTGAGAAAACAATTGTGCCATTTTTTAACATGGACTTCCTTCAAACTTGGCATCATCAGTCTTCCAGTATGGTCTTGAGCTGTTTATAATCCTCCCTTATAATACCTTTATTTTCTATAGAATCTAAGGAAGTAATATTTCACTCTTCATATATTTAATATTTTTCATTTTGTATCAAAAACAAGTCTTCATATTGCATTTGTTTGTTGTTTATGTGTCTCTTTGTGTGAACACACACTTGCCAGGGTGTGCAAATAGAGATGATTAGACAACTTTGGGAATCACATATCTCTTTTCACTATGTGGGTCCAGAAAAAGAGCTTAGGTCATTAAACTTGGTGGTTTGGTTCCTTTACCCATTGAGACATTCTACCAGTCCTGATGTCTGTTCTTTACACTCTGTGCATTTGGCTATGTGAGTCTACTGCTATTGTGAACATTAGCTCATCTTATTAATGACTCATCCCTTCACTTACAGGAAGCATTTACAGAAAAGTTTGCTTTTGAGTTGTTTCAGGACTGTCTTATTTTTTAAATATTACAAACAACCACTTCTGATGCATAGAAGACCGTATTTGATTAGATTAACCAATGGCGATAATCTGGGTGTTAATATTGTTAACATAACCATATAAAGTATTCCATGGAGGTTGTTTCATTTGATTTGTCATTGTCTCCATTGCATATGTGGCTGCTTCCTGAGTTCTCTGCTTTTTTACCCCACAGAGTTGTTAGCAATATTTGTATTCATTAATATACACCATAACCAATTGCTTCAATCTTAGACAGGCTAACTTGCTTACATCTGCATAAATCTTCTATTTTAGTCATCCTAGCAATTT
The DNA here is from genome assembly GCF_004664715.2 of Peromyscus leucopus. Taxonomy (NCBI): domain Eukaryota; kingdom Metazoa; phylum Chordata; class Mammalia; order Rodentia; family Cricetidae; genus Peromyscus; species Peromyscus leucopus. The sequence goes on from NC_051066.1 coordinate 64,217,617, forward strand.
TCTCTGAATTTTTCAATCTTTTCAAATGAATACATTATACTTTATATCAGTGATATATAAAGAAAGAGTATTGAAATATATAGCAACCCTAAATGGAGTGCTACAGAAACACCCTGCAACAAGAGATTGAGAAGATTAGACTGTGACTTTTTATTACAACTTAGTATCCATTAGTGAAAATAACAGACAATTCACAAGCACAAGGAATGATTATCACAGACTATCATATAATAACACAGTAGATTATAATTTATGTGGTATGATTCTTATAGACTGTCTTGGAACAATATAATAGACTCTGATTTATAAAGAACAATTCTCACAAACTATCTTATAATAATAAGATAGAAGCCGGGCGGTGGAGGCGCACGCCTTTAATCCCAGCACTCGGGAGGCAGAGCCAGGCGGATCTCTGTGAGTTCAAGGCCAGCCTGGGCTACCAAGTGAGTTCCAGGAAAGGCGCAAAGCTACACAAGAGAAACCCTGTCTCGGAAAAAAAAAAATAAGAAGAAGAAGAAGAAGATAGATTCTAACTGTTGTGCCCAGGTTGCAAGACCTCCAAGCAAGACCACCACAGAGCCAATATCCGATGCAAACACAGAGGATTTTAATGACAAAACAAGCAAGCTTGGTCCACCATCCAATATCTGACACAGCGGGTGAAGGTGGAGGGCCCTGAGCACTCACTTTAAGTGGTTTATATAGGAGAAGTTTACATGCAGCTTGGGATTGCACATGGGGTCTAGAAGGGGCAGTTCTTTCTTTTTTTTTTCTTTTCTTTTTTTTTTTTTTTTTTCTTTTTGAGACAGGATTTCACTGTGTAGCTTTGGAGCCTGTCCTGGAACTTACTAACTTACTCTGTAGCCCAGGCTGGCCTGGAGCTCCCAGAGATCCACCTGCCTCTGCATCCTGATTGCTGGGATTAAAGGCATGCACCACCACTGCCTAGCTGAGGCAGCTCTTTGAAGTTACTGGCTGAACTATAAGCATGAGGTTACTGATGGCTAACAGGATTCAGGGTATCTACAGAGACATAAATTTTTACTCCCTATGCCCTGCTTTGGTTGAACCCAGGATATATACTTTCAGATTTTTTGTTCAAGTCCTACTCTCCTCAAAGGTCAACTTCTTTTCAGTTGAGCCCATCACTCCCCATATCTTCTTTTGCCAAGTACAGGATACATAGCTTTATTGTCCCAGCCTTGTAAGTCAAACTTCTGATCACTTCTAAAACTGCTGGACAGCAAATACCTTTGGAGGAGAGGAGGGGAAAGCATCTCTCAAGATGGCTCCTGGTTTCTCCTTTTACAACTTGTGTCATTTGTGCTATTCTTAGTCAGAAATGCATAAGGACATGTCAACCTAATTATTTGTAGAGTAGATGAAATTTGTGATTAAATTTAGAATATACCAATGCCTAAAAGAAACAAAGAGAACTTCTTATGGAATGCTAACACCTGCTTCTTAACTTAGTTGTTGGTTACATAAAAATGCTGTGCATATAAATTCATAAGCAGCACATGAGTCTTTATGCACAGTATTCTATGGCTTTACTGTTTATACTAGCTTTTAAAATTGGAAGGTTGCTATCCTTGTTTGCTTTGTGTTGCTGTGATAAGACATCATGACCAAAACCAACCTTGGAAAAAAGGTTTACTATATCTTACAGTTTAGAGTCCATCATTGAGGGAACCAAAAATGAACTCATTCAGAAATTACAGACATAAACTAAAGCAGAGACAATGGAGAGGTACTGCTTACTGGCTTGTTTTCCATGACTTATGCAGCTCTTTCTTATAGAACCCATAGCCACTTGCCTAAGGATGACACCACTCTGAGTGAGCAAGAAGCCCTTCTATCAATCACTAATCAAGACAAAGTTTCCTAGACATGCTTACAGGACAGTGTGCTAGAGGTGTTTTGTCAACTGAGACTCTCTCTGTCTCCCCAGGTGACCAGTTTAGAACAAGTTTTCAAAACTAATCAGCACTGTAGCATTTTATTCATCTTTGCCAGATGATATAACATGAATAATATGCCTTTAACTAGAACAGGAATTTTCACCCAAAACCTAGACAGCTTTAAAAGACAGTTCTAAAATGGAGTCAAGAGCAGCTTCCTAGTTGTGTCTCCTAGGAAAGCTGTGATGGAGAGATAACTCAGCCTGTAGGCTTGAGCTACAGTATGGCCAGTTCATCGCACAAAGGCTTGAGTGCAGCATGGCAGATTCCTGCCACTCTACACAGTGGTGTCTGAGAGCCATGCAGCACAGTGTAGTGGATTTAGCTTTTGCTAGAAAAAAAAAAGGAAGTGCTTTTTGGGCTATACACTGCTGGATGGAAGCATAGACCTGCTGCTTCACAGAGTCATCAATGAGCATGGTTCCTCCAGAGCTGGTTCTAAATGTAGTTCTCCCATGTAGAGAAGCTGAAGTGGGAAGATTGAGCAGCCAAAGCTGCCATTTCAGTTCTAGTAACACTGCTGTTTGAAGCAATAGAGTCACAATAAGACAAATGCAGATTGGATCAACCCGAAACAGTTCACAATGTGTGTAAAAATGTACGGAGGCTTGAATGAGAGAGGAAAAGAAATCTAGACAGCTATATAAAGAAATGCATAGTTTTAAAAAATAAAGTATTTAAAGAGACATTAAAAGTAATATAAAAAATAAGCCATGTAAAGATGGAAATCACACAGAGAGTCTGGATTTTATTGTCTTTGGGATTTTTAATGATAGAGAGACATTTACTTGTAAAGACTGCTGAGTTAAACCAATATGTATATTTTAAAGGTATACTGACTTCAAAATTTGGATCTGAAAATATGTTGCTTTGGAAAGGTGGCTCTGCTTTTGTTTCCAGAGGAAGCAAGAGGCTATAGATTTGTTCCAGATGAAGATGGATCAGATTTGATCTAGCCAGACCTCCTGAACCTTAACAGATGTTTCCTATCAACAAAGGTTTTAGCTGGTCTTCCCTGGAATTAACAATTATCTCAAATTGTCTCAGGATCTCCATGAGACTACCAGCATCCACTAGCAGCAGGAAGTAACCTAGTACGCTATGCCCACATTCCAAAAAAATAGATTATGAATGTTTGTCATTGTTTAGGTTGTTGGTTACAAATTGTTATCGGTCATGGTCAATATCCTTCTAAAAGAAGAAAGGGGGATATGATATAGAAATAAAGGATGTAGATGTGATAAGATAAAAGGAAAGATTATTGAATCTACTTTTTTTGTTTTTTAACAACTTGTTTAAAATGTTCACAATGATCTATATTTTAGTTCATTACAAATTAAAAGATAATTTGCTACACTGTATATTTCTACTCTTGTTTAAGGTATTACGTTTGAGAAGCTCTTTTAAATAGTATTGGAGCCGGGCAGTAGTGGTGCATGCCTTTAATCCCAGCCCTCGGGAGGCAGAGCCAGGCGGATCTCTATGAGTTCGAGGCCAGCCTGGGCTAAAAAGTGAGCTCCAGGAAAGGCGCAAAGCTACGCAGAGAAACCCTGTCTCAAAAATCAAAAATAAATAAATAAATAAATAAATAGTATTGGATAATTAAGAAATACAGATTAATAATTAGTCTTCTATGATAGTCAAAATTATAGTCATGTTAAGTTTTCTAGGTAAACATAGATATAATTCAATTTGGTAGATAATATTCAATCACTTCAAAGGCCTACAGAATATGGCATTGAAAATGTTTTAAAAAACTTAGACTTTTCTGGACAATGAGACATGTCTGCTCCTGGCAGCCACAATCTACTTCAGAGAAGATAAAGGGCATTGAAGAAACTTTGTGGAATTTGCTTTCTTTGTGGCAAAAGTTAGCCACTGGGCATAAAAGTACCCTTATATCCACTGCTTGAAAGTATGTTGTATAAAGTGGACATGCAGGACCCATAGGAAGGTGACAACTGAACATTGCAAGACGAGATGGTCTTTCAGGTTCCTGCTTTTCAGAAGAAACTGCCAGACATTCTACAGGACACAGAGAGAAATGACTGAGAGACTCTAGGCCTGTAAACTGAAGAATGGATGCCCCAACGTTGTAGAGGAACTTTGAATGACTGTTCAGTTATCAAGCTGTCTCTGTCATTCTAGATTTTAGAAGTTGCTTAAAATGTTCTTCCTGTTTACTTAGGTAATATTATATACTTCTGGAGTCTTTGATGTAGTGGTAGACTAGATAGTTATAATTGTGGTTTTTCTTGGTTATGAAAAGTGATAAGATAGATATGAAACCTTAGACTTACAAATATAGGATAGATAGGATATCTTCTTTAATTTTGCCAAACACAAATAGACTAGATATTATAACTATAATTCTTGCTGGATAACTGTTTTGTTATAAATAATTTCACTATGTTCAAGTTAAAACATTTTTTGAAAAAAAACTAGAGGAAACGATGGGTGATATCATCTGTATGATGTGAATATGTGTTGCTCAGATTAATTGATAAAGAAAGCTCTTTGCCCAATGGTGAGGCAGAATAAGGTTAGGTGGGACATTCCAACTAGGCAGAACAGGGAGCCAGTGCTAGTTGCAGCCAGAAGAAGCGAGATGTAAATTACCAGTAAGTCACAAGGTACGTGGCAAAGTATAGATTCATAGAAATGGGTTAATTTAAGATGAAAGAGCTAGCTAGTGAGAAGCCTGAGCCATTAGGCCATACAGTTCAGAATTAATATAAACCTCTGTGTGTTCATTTGGGTTTGAGCAGCTGTGGGACTGCAGGGTCATGGAAGGTGGGTGGGACCAGGAAAACTTCAACTACCTTTAACTAATTTTTAATAAAATGTTGTGTAAAACTTTTATGATGGCTATGTTTATGGATATATACATACATATCTATATGATGTATGAAGGTATGTCAGCTGGGATGAGAATGCTCCTCCTAAAACTATAGGCTTTCTTATAAAAACCCAAGTATCAGGAATTGGAAACCTCCATTTGAGTTTCTGGTCAAGATCCCAGAAACCCCAGACAATATACATCACTGCTATGATTCATAGTGTCTTTCAGAAAAAGGAAATAAAACTGAATTTCTGAAGACACCACACTCTTTGGACACAGGATTTGAAGAAATTGGTCTATATCTGGCCTGGTAACCTCTTCACTCAGGACTAAATCTTATAGTTTCAGGAGGAGCCATGCATTCTACTAACAGTGAATAGCAATAAACAGTCCTATTCTTCTGTAATATCTACAAGCCACAAAAATTAACAGCATGACAGAATAATCCAAAAGCTGCAGTAGTGGCACTTGTATCCAGGGGGAATGAACTGTCACCTAGTTGCACTTAAGGTCCACATGATAAGAATTCATTTACACCGTAAACTTAGCCAACCATCCATGGACCATGAGGCTATGGAACCTAGATGAGAGCCTACTACTACTCATCTACTAAATCAGTAATATTTCTCCATGAATTCTAAAATACTTATCATTATAGCCACAGAAAGTGTATCTCCCACCTCTCATCAAGGATTCTTCTTATGCAGCAGACAGAGACCGTTACAGAAAGCATAAGTGGTGAAATTATAGACACCAGCAGACCTTGAGTCCCTGCCCCCAGATAATCCATTACAGTACAACGCCAACATTTAAATCTCAGGGAACATCACAAACATGGTGTGCAAAGATAGTAAGAGCCAGAGGACTAGGACAATGTGAGAATGTTTCTTCCTAAAACAAACAAATAAGAACATAAAATGGGGAGGGAGGCAAGGGACTGGATCTGGGATGAACTTGAGGGAAATGTGGATACAGTCAAGATACATTGTATGAAATTCTTTAAAAATTTTAAAAAAACATATATTGCTTTTAAACAAAGCTTATTTCATTGCCAGAATATAGTCCTAATGATGAAATAATGTACAAAAAGGCTTATGTGAGATTATACCCAGTTTAATGATTTAGGGTCCATGGAGAAACATAATTCAGGAGAGCAGATGTGCTATCTGCCCATTTATCTTACCACAGAATAGGAAAATGACAATAGATCTTACATGTATTAAGTGCTGGAACCAGTCATGAAAAACAGACATAGCTCAGAAATTTACCTTCCTTTCAGAAACACTTGATGGCCCCAGACTTTCTGTAGGGCATTCTTCATCTCTGTGTTTCTCAGGGTATAGATCAGAGGGTTGAATATGGGAGCTATGATGGTGTCGAAAAGAGCAAACACTTTATCTTCCGGGAAGGTGGCAGCTGGTCTGATATAAATGAATAGAGCAGGTCCAAAAAAACAGGACTACAACAGTTAAGTGGGAACTGCAAGTACACAGAGCTTTCTTTCTGCTCTACACAGAGTATGCCCTTATGGTATACAATATGAAAAAAAGGGATCCACAAGATGACAAAGATTTTAGGGAGAATTTGTTTTTCATTTCTAAAAGACAGAACTATTTATGTCCTGCTTAAAAAATTATAGGGAATTTAGAAATATAACAAGAAGAATGAAAAAATATAATGGAAATGAGGCAGGAAGTTACAGTCAAGTTTCAAATTCTATTTACATAGAGAGAAAGAAACCTTTGCTGGGAGTGTCTTACTCAGGAAAGTGAAGGAAAGCAGGAAACAAGGTCTGATTCTGCTAGGCTGCCCATAAATTGCTATGCAGCTGAGATTGTGTCTGAAATCTGGATTCTCATCCTGACTCCCTTGCCCCACCCCTACCTCCGCCAGGCCCACATACACACATACCCCTTAGTACTAAGTTTTCAGGCTTATCCAGTAAACATATTATTTATTTTGTTAACATTAAATCATATGAATACAGCAATGTTATTCTTAGGCAATACAGGCTTTCCCAGGAGTAACATTTATATTCTGTTCTCAATATAATTAAAACTTATGTATAGGAAGAAATAGTAGCTGGATAGTTTTATTTTAGCAAAATACAATGAAACAATGGTAAAGGCACATTTGTATTCAATATTTACTCTAGTAAAATAAATCTCAGTGTGTTGATCCCAGTGAAGGGAAAGGTTATACTCAGAGATCTATCTAAAATGAGAATGGGATAAATGGAATGGTATCAGAAGAGAGATGTTACAGATCAGTCAATCGAATATTCTAATTGCTGGACTAAAAGAAAATGACTAATAATGAATAGAAACACTATTTAGCAAAACCAAATGATTAAAACAAATTTTTTGTGTTCCAAATATTTTTTTACATTCTTTGCTAGTTGTACCACAGTTTCAATGTTGTGAAGCTTAATATTCTTGTTTTCTGAAATCTATTAAGAAGATATTGCCTTGGATGTGATCCGTCCCATGTGTATAATCCTTTATGAAATATACATACACTGAAGGCTTAAAAGGTAAATATTTTTTTTCTCATTTTTTTTTTTGAGACACGACTTCTCTATGTAGCCCTGGCTGTCCTGACACTTGCTCTGTAGAATACGTTGGCCTGGAACTCATAGAGATCCCATTATTTAGCAGGTGCTGGGATTAAAGGCCACCTTTAATATGCCACCACCACCCAACTTAAATACCACATTTCTAAACCCTAGAAACAGCCTTAAGTATTTCATTGTCATGCACTCAACTTAAAATAGTTAAGTAGGAAAAAGAGACAGCAATAATTTTATATGATTCTTATGACTGAATAATGGAAATTGTTTTCACTCACATTTCTGAAAATTACCTGAACATAAATATGAGAGTATGATCATGATTATCATACCTTACTTCCGTATAACCCAGTGCCCCATCATTTCTTTCCTGAATCCTGTGAGGTTGCTGTTACTGTTTCACTAAGCAATGGCATTAGTCAAGGCTGAAGAAATTGAAGTTTGCCAAATTAAATGATAACTCTCAGCTATTTTCCTGTAGTCTGCCAGGAAACCTTTCTAGCCCACAGTTTCCTCATTTCATTCTTTACTTCTGCATTTCTCAGAGTGTAAACCAGAGGGTTCAGCATGGGAGTGATAATAGTGTAAAATACAGCCACCATCTTATCCTCTGAGAAGGTAGTGTCAGACCGCATATACATGAAAGTACAGGGACCGAAAAAGATGATGACCACAGCAATGTGGGAACCACAGGTGGAGAGAGCTTTGCGTCTGCCTTCTGCTGACTGCTTTCTCAGAGACACCAGAATAACTGTATATGAGATTAGTAAGATAACAAAACCGCCCAGTGCAACGGTACCACTGTTCGATGTCACAACAATACCAACAATGTATGTGTCTGTGCAGGCGAGTTTCAGGACAGGGCGTACATCACAGAAGTAGTGATCAATCTCATTGGGTCCACAAAAGGGGAGCTGTACCACCATAGCCACTTGCATAACGGAGTGAAAGAATCCACCCACCCATATTCCCAGCAATATCTTGTTACATCTGTCCTGGTCCATGATAGTCATGTAGTGCAGGGGTTTACAGATGGCCACATATCGATCATAGGCCATGATGGTAAGAATGAAGATCTCAGTGCAACCAAAGAAATGAGACGCAAAGAGTTGTAACATGCACCCCACATAGGAGATAGTTTTTTTCTTCGCTAACAGGTCAATGATCATCTTGGGTGCTATGGCTGAGGAGTAGCAAATGTCCACAAAAGATAGAAAGTTGAGGAAAAAATACATGGGGGACTTGAAAAGATTGCCAGTGCAAATTGTGAGCATAATGAGGAGGTTTCCCAGCACTATGACCATGTAAAAGAAGGAAAACACCACAAAGCATACTTCTTCAACTTCTGGGTTCTGAGAAAGACCCAAGAAAATGAATTCAGTGACATTGTTTACTTCTATGGAATAAGATCTTGAAGCCATATTCCCAAGAGTACGTTAAATTGCCTGAAATAAAAAAGAAAAAGACCATCAACATTCATTTCTCTTTTATAACCAATGAAAAATTAAAGCGGCTGGATTTGGAAGGTGAGCCCTTATGTCTTCCGTACTCAGGCTTCAGTTTAAATGTATCTGTTCTGATCAGCTTACCTCAGTGTTATATCCCCATGCTCTTTTGAGTTCAGATGAGAAGTGAAGTCCAAAGGCATAAGGCCAATTCTTACAGACTCAGATGACACCTGAGGAACTCCGTCCTCTTCTATGTAAGGTTTATACACAGTTTCTAAAGTACTTGGATCCTTTGTATAAGATAAACAGACTTCCCTCTGAAGTATCAGCAAATGCTTGCTGCCTTTTTTGTATGGAAATGAGAATGTTTTCTCAGATTTTCTCTGCTTCACACTGCCCAGTCTCAGTGTCACATCTGCTCAGAATTTACAAGTAGCACAGCCCCAGTGACTTCTTCAGACTTCCCTTCCCCTAAAAATTGGGTCATCGTGAAGTGAAATAATGGCCTCTCATCTGACCTCAGAGTTCAATATCACTATGTAGTGTTATAGAAAGAGTCTTAAATTAGACATATTTGATCTTGTAATAATCCCACTTTAAGCCAAATGAATCAGTTCATTTTATGAGATCTCCCTTAATTTATTTGTAAAATAATAAACTTTTAAGGTATTATTATTTGTCATAAATTGTCACTTCTACAATGAAAGTAAATCATTCCCATAAGCATAGAAAAACCACAAAATCCTGAAGAAGAGACAAAGTTAAGATAATATGCATCAATATGGCAATAATTAATGATAATAGAAGAATGTTCTGTAGATGAAGCCAGCTCTGCCAGCTTGATTAAGATCCCATATAATTTCTTCAGCTGCAATAGGGGTCACTCCAGGATTACTCCATAATTTCCTTAACTTGATATTTAAATGCCTATATGAAACAAAGAGAAAAACAAAACAAAAACAAAAGAGGAAATGCTCTGCACTTTAACATCAGCTTTTCTTCAGGCATCCTCATATTAGCTACACCATAGTGCTTTATGTGGATGACTTTGAATTCATAATTTCTGAGAGAGGTTATCATTCTATTGGGCTGGAATGACTCTCAGGAGAGGACAAATTTGATTTCAATAGAAGTATCTTTAGCAGTACAGTTACAGGCATTCTAATGGGCAACATTGACAAGGGAAAGCAAATGTGGATAAGCTGTGATTAATAGAGGTTTCAAGATCCTTTCTCAAATCAATGCACAGCATAAGTGATCCCTGTGGTGGTAAGCTTGGGAATGCCTCTCTCAAGGTCCACTATGTTTAATTCTTTCAGCCACAGTATTTTGCAAATTCAGCTGTCTTTTGCAGACAGAGCAGGCCAAACAAGGGATTCTGAGAAGCCATGTGTGCTGTGAGTGTTCAGGTATTTGTCCTAAAGTTGTAGAAAAATCACTATACATCCGTCTCCTTTTGTGTATTGCAAATAGAAGGGGAAAGTGGACAAGAGAACTGTGGTCTTCTAATCAGATTTGGAATTAAATTCAATCTGAAGTTTTTATGTACTGTGATACTTTTGGCATCTTACTGATTTTAAAAATAGAAATTATTCAAAACTAATGAGCTCCTACTAGAGAATTTTAGAGTAACTATTACTGTTCTTGTTGATTTGTTTATCTAGAACAGATAGATACTTACACACAAACTTGATACTCTTCCTGCACTGTCTAAAGCACCGAGGAGGAGGGGAAGCACTCTTTCTCTAAGACAGGGTGCATCTAAAAGTCTCCTTCTCCATTTTTCAACATTTCAGACTTGATGTTCATTCCAATGACTAGCATTTTCTTTTTACCAGTTATAATTCACTATCTCTAAGGCACCATACATACAGATATGTCTTTCTGTTAACATTGTTATTATAATCTCATACTTTCTTTTCTTAAAAATACAGGGTATTTAAATTTTATTATAAATGGAAAAAAGTTGACAACCTACCTCTTCCACAAACTTCATGTCCTTAGTTTGAGAAGAAAGACAAATCTTGCTGATAATTTTCAAATGGGCTTGGACTCACATTAATTTTTTTTCTTCACCTTAGATAGTGTAGTAATCCTAAGTAACTATAAATAATGATTATCAGGGAATCCTTGTTCTCCTAAAAATAGGATGACAGAATTTAATCTTCCTTGTTTTAGATCTTCTCATTTACCGAAATCTGCCTAGGCATTGTGCCTTTGACCAAAAATGCTGCTTCTTCTACTTCTTATGTAGTCTAGTTAGGGAGAGGAAAAAAAGCTGTAATGACATTGGGGAGAATATATTCCCAGAGACTTACTCTATGGTCAAAATAACATTGCAAACCTAAAAAGCACTTTAAGTTCTAGTTTCAGTTAAATTTAAAACTAAGTGACTATTTTAAAGTTAAAGCTTAATCAATGCTCAGATCATAGCCATAATCCAGAAAAAAAAATTAAAAATTAACATTTTGATTATAAATTTATTACTTAAATTAATATACATTGATACATATATTAAAAAATATGTTTATTATATAACCCAATTTATCTTATTGTTTAGAAGAATTGCTCTATTTCTAACACACTAAAAAATCTATATATAAAGAAAAATAAGTAGAGAAATAGTCACTCTTAAAGTACTTGGCCAAACAAGATAATACAACTTTAATCCTAGCACTTGGGAGACAGAGTCATCGTGTTCTCTATGAGTTCAAGGCCATCCTGGTCTATATAGAGAGTTCCAGGTCAGCTACAGCTACATAGTAAGACCCTGACTCTGATTTAAATGAACAGACAAACAAAAGAAATAAGGAAGACTGGAGACAGAAGACAGATTTAGAGCAGAACTGAATTGCAACAAACTAATTCACTGAAAAACTTATGGGTGTATATACCCACAGACAGCTAAGTGTCCAAATGTACCCAAGATCCGTTAAAAAGTGATTGACAGAAAATAAAAATAATACAGAGAATAAAAAAGTACAAAATAAAAAAAAACAGCTTTTGTCAGAGTTGTGGGGACCCTCAATGACAGCTTAATTTTCTCTTTGGTTCACATGCAAAATATCCATATCACTGGTGGCAACAAGGAAAGAGCTTTGTTTCTGGAATAAAAATGATATAATTTTATGTGTCTATTTTATTTTTGTAGTATAATGTTTTGGAAGTTTACCATGCAGTTGCATTATTGGTGACTTGTTCTTATTGAGTACCAAGAGATATGCTACTCTATAGTCATTCCCTTGTGGATATTGGATATTTGTATTGCCAGGTAATGACTATTATAAACAATATTTCTGTGAACATTTTTGTGCAATTCGTGTGCACATAAATTTTCAGTTCTCTTGCACTGGAACATAAAACTGTAACTACTCTACACTACTGTAAAGTGTATGCAGAGTGCCTAGGACAGTCTCATGCAGGCTCCCTCATTGTCAGTTCAGTCTCTGTGAGCCCCTATGAGCCCAGATTAGTTGATTCTGTGAGTTTTCTTGTGGTGTCCTTGACTGGTTCTTACAATCCTTCCTCTTCTGTAGGATTCTACAAAGCTCAGCCTAATGTTTGCCTGTGGTTCTTCATCTGTTTCCATCAATTGCTGGATGAAGCTACTCTGATGAAAATGGGGCTAAGCATCAATCTATGAGTATAGCAGAATGTCATTAGGCATCATCACATTGGCATTTTTTTCCTTCCAGTTGTGTTTGTTTGTATCTTAGGTCTCTGTGTCATCCAGTGGGTCCTTGCTATGGAATAATGCTTTTGTACACTGGTTTAATAAAATGGTGATTGACCAGTAGCCAGGTAGGAAGTATAGGTGGGATAAGCAGACAAGGAGAATTCTGGGAAGAGGAAGGCTGAGTCAGGATTTGCAGCTGCCACCCAGGGTGCAGCATGTAATGGCACACAGGTAAAGCCACGGAACTTGTGGCAACATATAGATATTAACAGAAATGGGTTGAATTTAAGTGTTTGTGCTAGTCAGTGATAGGCCCCAGCTAATGGCCGAGTTGTTTTAATTAATATATACCTCTGTGTGTTTCCTTGGGTCAGAGTCACTGCAGACTGGGCAGGACACAGGAAAACTTTCAGCTACAGGTCCTGGTACTTCAGGCAGTCAGGTATAGGTTTACTTGTGGCATGGGTGTTAGGCTAGACCCGTCATTGGTTAGCCACTCCCTCAATCTCTAGGTCAACCTTTCCCCAGCACTTCCCATAGGCTGGACAGGCTGTAGGTCAAATGTTGTGTGGCTGGGCTGGTGTCCCATTCCCCCTTCTTGAAGTGCTGCCTGGTTACAGAAGATGGCCAGGTCAGGCTATGTATCAACTATTGCTAGGAATCTTAGCTGGAGTCATCTTAATAGATTCCTGGGAGATTTTCTTGCATTAGGCTTTTCCATTTTTTGAAATGACTTCCCTTTTCAGTAGTCTCTTTCAGTGCTCTTCTCCTCTGCCCCCACAACCTGATCATGTTCTCATCCCCACCTGCTACAGTCCAGTCATGAAATTTCTTCTATTTTCCCTTCCCAGGGAAATCCAGCCATTCCCCATGAACACTCTTTGTTATCTAGTTTCTCATGGTCTGTGGATTATAGCATTTTTATCTCTTGTGGGCGGCAAGAATATATTATAGAGATTCAGCTGTGTATTAAAGCTATACTTTGACAAGCCAAGGATCAATCAAAAGGCAAGCCATTTATTATGAATGTTTGATACTATCCAGCCTTTAATATTTCAGCTGTTTTCTACTATGAAATTCTTGCATGCCCAAATATTTCCAAATCTGTAGAGGGTAAGGAGATCTTGGGTAGAGATTTCTGAGTGCCAGGAGTAGAGAGTAGTGGAATGGAGAATGAAGGAACAGAGGACAAAGATGAGGTTGGAAGCATAGGAGTTTAGTCATTAGCAGGACTATGAGCTAGGGAACTGGACAGAACTGAAGTTATGGGAAGAGAATTTCATCCCAGAGAAATAAAGTAGACAGATAAAGAGCTTGATGTATCTATATTTATTGTCATGCTGAATGCCTAACAGAGCTATAGCTGTTTTGATAGAATTTTGTCTTAGAGGAATAAAGTTAACAGATATTAGTGCATAGTGTACATAGATTTTTGTCCCCTCAGATATCTGATACCTGAATTAGTGCAATCCCGAAACCCTGAGTATTCAATAATTATCCTGTATTTTACAGCTAATATCCACTTATGAGTGAGTATATACCATGTTTGTCTTTCTGGGTTTGGGTTACCTCACCCAGGATGATTTTTTTCTAATTCCATCTATTTGCCTTCAAATTTCCTGATATCATTGTTTTTAACAGCTGAGTAATATTCCATTTTGTAAATGTATCACATTTTCTTTATCCTTCCCCAGTTGAGGGACATTTAGGTTGTTTCCAGGCTTGGGCTATTACCAATCAATAAAGGTATTATGAGCATAGTTGACCATGCATTCTTGTGGTATGATGGAGCATCCTTGTGGTATATGCCTAAGAGTAGTATAGCTGTGTCTTGTGGTAGATTGAGGCCCTGTTTTCTGAGAAACTGTCATAAAATGTTAACTGAGAAAAAGCTTGTCGTGTTTTATTTTTATTGCATGCTGACATTTTAAGCAATTTTCCTAATATGTGAGAAAACAATTGTGCCATTTTTTAACATGGACTTCCTTCAAACTTGGCATCATCAGTCTTCCAGTATGGTCTTGAGCTGTTTATAATCCTCCCTTATAATACCTTTATTTTCTATAGAATCTAAGGAAGTAATATTTCACTCTTCATATATTTAATATTTTTCATTTTGTATCAAAAACAAGTCTTCATATTGCATTTGTTTGTTGTTTATGTGTCTCTTTGTGTGAACACACACTTGCCAGGGTGTGCAAATAGAGATGATTAGACAACTTTGGGAATCACATATCTCTTTTCACTATGTGGGTCCAGAAAAAGAGCTTAGGTCATTAAACTCGGTGGTTTGGTTCCTTTACCCATTGAGACATTCTACCAGTTCTGATGTCTGTTCTTTACACTCTGTGCATTTGACTATGTTAGTCCACTGCTATTGTGAACATTAGCTCAACTTATTAATGACTCATCCCTTCACTTACAGGAAGCATTTACAGAAAAGTTTGCTTTTGAGTTGTTTCAGGACTGACTTATTTTTTAAATATTACAAACAACCACTTCTGATGCATAGAAGACCGTATTTGATTAGATTAACCAATGGCGATAATCTGGGTGTTAATATTGTTAACATAACCATATATAGTATTCCATGGAGGTTGTTTCGTTTGATTTGTCATTGTCTCCATTGCATATGTGGCTGCTTCCTGAGTTCTCTGCTTTTTTACCCCACAGAGTTGTTAGCAATGTTTGTATTCATTAATATACACCATAACCAATTGCTTCAATCTTAGACAGGCTAACTTGCTTACATCTGCATAAATCTTCTATTTTAGTCATCCTAGCAATTTTCTCTGAATTTTTCAATCTTTTCAAATGAATACATTATATTTTATATCAGTGATATATAAAGAAAGAGTATTGAAATATATAGCAACCCTAAATGGAGTGCTACAGAAACACCCTGCAACAAGAGATTGAGAAGATTAGACTGTGACTTTTTATTACAACTTAGTATCCATTAGTGAAAATAACAGACAATTCACAAGCACAAGGAATGATTCTCACAGACTATCATATAATAACACAGTAGATTATAATTTATGTGGTATGATTCTTATAGACTGTCTTGGAACAATATAATAGACTCTGATTTATAAAGAACAATTCTCACAAACTATCTTATAATAATAAGATAGAAGCCGGGCGGTGGAGGCGCACGCCTTTAATCCCAGCACTCGGGAGGCAGAGCCAGGCGGATCTCTGTGAGTTCAAGGCCAGCCTGGGCTACCAAGTGAGTTCCAGGAAAGGCACAAAGCTACACAAGAGAAACCCTGTCTCGGAAAAAAATAAATAATAATAATAATAATAAGATAGATTCTAACTGTTGTGCCCAGGTTGCAAGACCTCCAAGCAAGACCACCACAGAGCCAATACCCGATGCAAACACAGAGGATTTTAATGCCAAAACAAGCAAGCTTGGTCCACCATCCAATATCTGACACAGCAGGTGAAGGTGGAGGGCCCTGAGCACTCATTTTAAGTGGTTTATATAGGAGAAGTTTACATGCAGCTTGGGATTGCACATGGGGTCTAGAAGGGGCAGTTCTTTCTTTTTTTTCTTTTCTTTTTTCTTTTTTTTTTTTTTTTGCTTTTTGAGACAGGATTTCACTGTGTAGCTTTGGAGCCTGTCCTGGAACTTACTCTGTAGCCCAGGCTGGCCTGGAGCTCCCAGAGATCCACCTGCCTCTGCATCCTGATTGCTGGGATTAAAGGCATGCACCACCACTGCCTAGCTGAGGCAGCTCTTTGAAGTTACTGGCTGAACTATAAGCATGAGGTTACTGATGGCTAACAGGATTCAGGGTATCTATAGAGACATAAATTTTTACTCCCTATGCCCTGCTTTGGTTGAACCCAGGATATATACTTTCAGATTTTTTGTTCAAGTCCTACTCTCCTCAAAGGTCAACTTCTTTTCAGTTGAGCCCATCACTCCCCATATCTTCTTTTGCCAAGTACAGGATACATAGCTTTATTGTCCCAGCCTTGTAAGTCAAACTTCTGATCACTTGTAAAACTTCTGGACAGCAAATACCTTTGGAGGAGAGGAGGGGAAAGCATCTCTCAAGATGGCTCCTGATTTCTCCTTTTACAACTTGTGTCATTTGTGCTATTCTTAGTCAGAAATGCATAAGGACATGTCAACCAAATTATTTGTAGAGTAGATGAAATTTGTGATTAAATTTAGAATATACCAATGCCTAAAAGAAACAAAGAGAACTTCTTATGGAATGCTAAGACCTGCTTCTTAACTTAGTTGTTGGTTACATAAAAATGCTGTGCATATAAATTCATAAGCAGCACATGAGTCTTTATGCACAGTGTTCTATGGCTTTATTGTTTATAATAGCTTAAAATTCGAAGGTTGCTATCCTTGTTTGCTTTGTGTTGCTGTGATAAGACATCATGACCAAAACCAACCTTGGAAAAAAGGTTTACTATATCTTACAGTTTAGAGTCCATCACTGAGGGAACCAGAAATGAACTCATTCAGAAATTACAGACATAAACTAAAGCAGAGACAATGGAGAGGTACTGCTTACTGGCTTGTTTTCCATGACTTATGCAGCTCTTTCTTATAGAACCCATAGCCACTTGCCTAAGGATGACACCACTCTGAGTGAGCAAGAAGCCCTTCTATCAATCACTAATCAAGACAAAGTTTCCTAGACATGCTTACAGGACAGTGTGCTAGAGGTGTTTTGTCAACTGAGACTCTCTCTGTCTCCCCAGGTGACCAGTTTAGAACAAGTTTTCAAAACTAATCAGCACTGTAGCATTTTATTCATCTTTGCCAGATGATATAACATGAATAATATGCCTTTAACTAGAACAGGAATTTTCACCCAAAACCTAGACAGCTTTAAAAGACAGTTCTAAAATGGAGTCAAGAGCAGGTTCCTAGTTGTGTCTCCTAGGAAAGCTGTGATGGAGAGATAACTCAGCCTGTAGGCTTGAACTACATTATGGCCAGTTCATCGCATAAAGGCTTGAGTGCAGCATGGCAGATTCCTGCCACTGTACACAGTGGTGTCTGAGAGCCATGCAGCACAGTGTAGTGGATTTAGCTTTTGCTAGAAAAAAAAAAGGAAGTGTTTTTTGGGCTATACACTGCTGGATGGAAGCATAGACCTGCTGCTTCACAGAGTCATCAATGAGCATGGTTCCTCCAGAGTTTTAACTTTCATAATAGGTCAAAATAGACTTTTTAAAATGTTTTTGGAATATCAGCATTGAAGAAGTATTGATGTGCCTCTTAGAAAGGTATAGTGGTATTCTAATTGTACTGAAATGTGATTTTGAGTATATGTTAATAAATAAAGTTGCCTGGGGGTCAGAGCTATTAGAGCCATAGCAAGAGTTTGGCAGTGGTGGTACATGTCTTTACCCCGCACTTGGTAGAAGAGCTAGGTAGATCTCTGTGTGTTCAGGGATACAGCCAGCATTGGAGACATGCCTTTAAGACTTGGGGGCCTGTACATACAGACAGTGACAAGGCAATTACATGTTTGGGTTTACAACCAATGAGAAGGCAGAACAAAAAGACTATGAAAAGACATACACACAGGAAGTAGCTTTTTTTTCAGAGAGCTAGGACCACCACAGGAGGAAGGGTGAGATTTTAGCTCTGAGCTCTGACATCTTGGCTTTCTCTTTTATATTGGTTCTGTGTTTCTTATTTAATAAGACGGTTGGTTACAATACATCTGGTGCCCAACATGACAAGAATCCATTAAAAACTGCTTGGCTTGGCTGCAGGACCGTTTTCCCGCAAGGGCCAGCTCCCTAGCCTGGGGACGGCTGGCTCCCTAGTCTGAGCCGTCAGTTTCCTAGCCCGGGCCCAGGTCTACTTGGCCTCAGGCCGGACTAACTGTGAGCTGCTTGCTTAAAGTGGGTGCTACAAACAACTCAGGCCTGTCCTGCCAAGTAGGGCCCCACCTGTTAAGCCAACGCACGTGGTTGGAGCTTAAGGAAGCCAGAGCCAAGCCTTGACTCAGCTGAGGAAACACGTGGCTGGGTTTAAGCTTTAGCCGGCAACACTTTCTTACTCTCTCTCTCTCTCTCTCTGGATTCAAACCTTGGACAAGCCTGTATGGTTCAGCAATGGCCTTTAACAACAGAGAAACCCCAGGCTTTAGAAAAGCTGGTAGAAGAACAGTTAAATGCTCAGCATATTGAAGAATCAACCAGCCCTTGGAATTCTCCTGTATTTGTTATTAAAAAGAAATCTGGTAAATGGAGAATGGTAACAGACCTTAGAGCAATTAACAAAGTAATTCAGCCAATGGACTCTCTACAGTCTGAATGCCTTTGCCTATTCTGTTACCAAAAGGATGGCCTCTCATAGTTATTGATTTAAAAGACTGTTTCTTTTCTTTCTTTTATTTATTTATTTATTTTACAATACTATTTAGTTTTACATAATAGCCACAGATTCCCTTGTTCTCTCCCTTCCTGCTCCCCTCCCCTTCCCCCCTGCACACCCCCCATTCCTACCACCTCCAGAACAAGGTCTCCCCTGAGGACTGGGATCGACCTTATAGACTCAGTCCAGGCAGGTCCAGTCCCCTCCTCCCAGATTGAGACAAGCATCCCTGCATAAGTCCCAGGTTTCAAACAACTAACTCATGC
This sequence comes from Peromyscus leucopus, assembly GCF_004664715.2. Classification (NCBI taxonomy): domain Eukaryota; kingdom Metazoa; phylum Chordata; class Mammalia; order Rodentia; family Cricetidae; genus Peromyscus; species Peromyscus leucopus. Next base: position 64,236,746 of record NC_051066.1, read on the forward strand.
AAGGAGACCAGGACCTGGTACCACTGCCTAGATGCCTCCCAAACAGATCAAGCCAATCAACTGTCTCACCTATTCAGAGGGCCTGATCCAGTTGGGGGCCCCTCAGCCTTTGGTTCATAGTTCATGTGTTTCCATTCATTTGGTTATTTGTCACTGTGCTTTATCCAACCTTGGTTTCAACAATTCTCGCTCATATAAACCCTTCTCTCTCACTAATTAGACTCCCAGCGCTCCACCAGGGGCCTAGGCGTGGATGACTGCATCCAGATTGCTCAGACCTTGGATGGGGTTTATGGCACAACTATTAGGGTGTTTGGCCATCCCATCACCAGAGTAGGTCAGTCCCGGCTGTCTCTCAACCATTGCCAGTAGTCTTTTGTGGGGTATCTTTGTGGATTTCTGTGGGCCTTGTTAGCTCTTTGTTTCTTCCTTTTCTCATGTGGTCTTCATTTACCATGGTCTCCTATTCCTTGTTCTCCCTCTCTTTTCTTGATCCAGCTAGGATCTCCCGCTCTCTTTCCCTCTACCCTCGCCCTTCATTTCTCCCACTCATGTCCAGGCTGTTCATGTAGATCTCATCCATTTCTCCGTGTCTTTCTTGGGGTCCTGTTTTCCAGGTAGCCTCACTGGTGATGTGAGTAGCAGTCCAGTCATCCTTGTTCCACATCTAGCATCTTCTTATGAGTGAGTACATACCATATTTGTCTTTCTGAGTCTGGGTTACCTCACTCAGGATGATTTTTCTAGATCCATCCATTTGCCTGCAAACCTCATGATGTCATTGTTTTTCTCTGCTGAGTAGTATTCCGTTGTGTATATGTGCCACAATTTATTTATCCATTCTTCAGTTGAAGGGCATCTAGGTTGTCTCCAGGTTTTCGCTATTACAAACAATGCTGATATGAACATAGCTGAGCAAGTACTCTTGTGGTATGATTGAGCATTTCTTGGGTATATGCCCAGGAGTGGTATAGCTGTACCTTGGGGGAGATTGATTCCCAATTTTCTAAGAGAGTGCCATATTGATTTCCAAAGTGGTTGTACAACTTGCATTCCCACCAGCAGTGGAGGAGAGTTCCCCTAGTTCCACAACCTCTCCAGCATAAAGTGTCTTCAGTGTTTTTGATCTTAGCCACTCTGACAGGGGTAAGGTGGTATCTCAGAGGTGTTTTGATTTGCATTTCCCTGATGATTAGGGATTTTGACCAATTCCTTAAATGTCTTTCAGCCATTTGTTTCCTCTATTGAGAATTCTCTGTTTAGTTCAAAAGCCCATTTCTCTATTGGACTGTTGGTTGTTTTGATGTCTAATTTCTTGAGTTCCTTATATATTCTGGATATCAGTCCTCTGTCACATGTGGGGTTGGTGAAGATCTTTTCCCATTCTGTAGGCTCTTGCTTTGCCTTGTTGACCATGCCCTTTGCTCTACAAAAGCTCTCAGTTTCAAGAGGTCCCATTGATTGATTGATTGATTCAGTGTCTGTGCTACTGGTGTTATATTTAGGAAGTGATCTCCTATGCCAATGCGTTCAAGACTCCTTCCTACTTTCTCTTCTAGCAGGTTCAGAGTACCTGGATTTATGTTGAGGTCCTTGATCCATTTGGACTTAAGTTTTGTGCAGGGTGACAGATGTGGATCTATTTGCAGCCTTCTACATGTTGATATTCAGTTATGCCAGCACCATTTGTTGAAGATGTTTTCTTTTTTCCATTGTACACTTTTGGCTTCTTTGTCAAAAATTATATGTTCATAGGTGTGCGGGTTAATGTCAAGGTCTTCAATTCTATTCCAATGGTCCACATGTCGGTTTTTATGCCAATATCAAGCTGGTTTTATTACTGTAGCTCTATAGTAGAGCTTGAAGTCAGGGATTGTGATTCCTCCAGAGGTTGTTTTACTGTACAGGATTCTTTTGGCTATCCTGGGTTTTTTGTTTTTCCATATGAAGTTGAATATTATTCTTTCCAGGTCTGTGAAGAATTGTGTTGGTATTTTGATGGGGATTGCGTTGAATCTGTAGATTGCTTTTGGTAAGATTGCCATTTTTACTATGTTAACCCTGCCTATCCATGAGCATGGGAGATCTTTCCATTTTCTGACATCTTCAATTTCTTTTTTCAGAGACTTAAAGTTCTTGTCATATAGGTCCTTCACTTGCTTGGTTAGGGTTACCCCAAGGTATTTTATGTCATTTTTGGCTATTGTAAAGGGTGATGTATCACTAATTGTCTTCTCAGCTTCTTTGTCCGTTGTATATAGGAGGGCTACTGATTTTTTTGACTTGATCTTGTATCCTGCTATGTTGCTGAAGGTGTTTATAAGCTTTATCAATTCCTGGGTGGAATCTTTGGTGTCACTCAAGTATACTATCATGTCATCTGCAAATAGGGAAAGCTTGATTTCTTCCTTTCCAATTTGTATCCCCTTAATCTCCTTATGTTGTCTTATTGCTCTGGCTAGAACTTCAAGTACTATATTGAATAAGTATGGGAAGAGCAGACAGCCTTGTCTCATTGCTGATTTTAGTGGAATTGCTTTGAGTTTCTCTCCATTTAATTTGATGTTGGCTGTTGGCTTGCTGTAAATTGCCTTTATTTTATTTAGGTATGTTCCCTGTATTCCTGAATGCTCCAAGACTTTTATCATGAAGGCGTGTTAGATTTTGTCAAATGCCTTTTCTGCATCTAGTGAGATGATCATGTGGTTTTTTTTCTTTGAGTTTGTTTATATGGTTTATTACATTGATGAACTTTCGTATGTTGAACCACCCTTGCATCCCTGGGATGAAGCCTACTTGTTCATAGTGGATAAGTGTTCTGATGTGTTCTTGGAGTCTGTTTGCCAGTATTTTATTGAGTATTTTTGCATCAATGTTCATGAGGGAGATCGGTCTGTAGCTCTCTTTCTTTGTTTCTTCCTTGTTTGGTTTAGGAATCAGGGTATTTGTAGCCTCATTGAAAGAGTTTGGTAATGTTCCTTCTGTTTCTATTATGTGGAACAATTTAGAGAGTATTGGTATTAACTCTTCTTTGAAGATCTGGTAGAATTCTGTACTGAAATCATCTGGTCCTGGGCTTTTTTTTTGCTTGGGAGACTTTTAATGACTGTTTCTATTTCCTTAAGGGTTATTGGACTATTTAAATAGTTTATCTGGTCTTGATTTAACTTAGGTATGTTGTACCTATCCAGAAAAATGTCCATTTCTTTTAGGTTTTCCAGTTTTGTGGAGTAGAGATTTTTGAAATATGACCTTATAATTCTCTGGATTTCCTGAGTGTCTGTTGTTATGTCCCCCTTTTCATTTCTGATTTTGTTGATTTGGATTCTCTCTCTGTCTTTTGGTTAGTTTGGATAAGGGTTTGTCTATCTTGTTGATTTTTCTCAAAGAACCAACTCTTTGTTTCATTAATTTTTTGTATTATTCTCTTAGTTTCTAATTTATTAAATTCACCTCTCACTTTGATAATTTCCTGACGTCTATTCTTCTTGGGAAACTTTGCTTCTTCTTGTTCTAGAGCTTTCAGGTGTGCTGTTAAGTCACTTGTGTGGGATTTCTCCAACTTCTTTATGTGGGCATTTAGTACTATGAATTTCCCTCTTAACACTGCTTTCATAGTGTCCCATAAGTTTGGGTATGTGGTGTCTTCATTTTCATTGATCTCTAGAAAGTCTTTAATTTCTTTCTTTATTTCTTCCTTAACCCATTGGTGATTCAGTTGAGCATTATTCAGTTTCCATAGGTAGGTTTTCTGTAGTTTTGTTGTTGTTGAAATCTAACTTTAAACCATGGTAGTCTGATAGAACACAGGAGGTTATTTCCATTGTTTTGTATCTGTTGAGATTTGCTTTGTGGCCAAGTATGTGGTTGATTTTAGAGAAAGTTCCATGGGGTGCTGAGAAGAAGGTATATTCTTTTTTGTTAGGATGGAATGTTCTGTAGATATCCATTAGGTCCAATTGGGTCATGACATCAGTTAAATCCTTTATTTCTCTGTTAAGTTTCGATTTGGGAGATCTGTCCAGTGGTGAAAGTGGGGTGTTGAGATCTCCCACTATTAATGTGTGGGGTTTTATATGTGGTTTAAGCTTTAGTAATGTTTCTTTTACATATGTGGGTGCCCTTGTGTTTGGGGCATAAATGTTCAGAATTGAAACTTCATCTTGGTGGATCATTCTTGTGATGAGGATGTAATGCCCTTCTTGATTTCTTTTGATTGATTTTAGTTTGAAGTCTATTTTGTTGGATATCAGGATGGCTACACCCGCTTGTTTCTTAAGACCATTTGATTGGAATGTCTTTTCCCAGCCTTTTATTCTTAGGTAGTGTCTGTCTTTGAATTTGAGATGTGTTTCTTGTATGCAGCAGAAAGATGGGTCCTGCTTTCATATCCATTCTGTAAGCCTATGTCTTTTTATAAGTGAATTAAGTCCATTGATATTAAGGGATATTGACGACCAGTGATTGCTCATCCCTGTTATTTTTGGTGGTAGTGTGTGTGTACTTCTCTTCTTTGGGTTTTACTGTTGTGGCTTTATCTATTGCCTGTGTTTTCGAGTGTGTATATGACTTCCTTCGGTTGGAATTTTCCTTCTAGTGCTTTCTGTAGGGCTGGGTTTGTGGATAGGTATTGTTTAAATCTGGCTTTGTCTTTGAATGTCTTGTTCCTTCCATCTATGATGATTGAAAGTTTTGCTGGGTATATTAGTCTGGGCTGACATCCATGGTCTCTTAGTGTCTGCATTACATCTGTCCACGTCCTTCTGGCTTTCAAAGTGTCCATTGAGAAATCGGGTGTTATTCTGATGGGTTTACCTTTATAGGTCACTTGGCCTTTTTCCTTTGCTGCTCTTAATGTTCTTTCTTTATTCTGTATATTTAGTTGTTTAATTATTATGTGTCGAGGGACTTTTTTGGGGGTCTAGTCTGTTTGGTGTTCTATAGGCTTCTTGTATCTTCATAGGCATTTCCTTCTTTAATTTGGGAAAGTTTTCTTCTATAATTTTGTTGAATATATTTTCTGTGCCTTTGAGTTGTTATTCTTCACCTTCTTCTATCCCTATAATTGTCTTTTAGGAGAATGAAGGTTAAGGAATCTGAAGAACACTGGACAAATGAGACAACTGAAGAAAAGGGACAAATCATCTATCCAAGAAACATAGTGAAATGGTGTTGTGTATATATTATCTAAAAAATTTTATGTCTTCCTAAATGTTTGTTTCTGCTTTTCTCTAAAGATTTAACACTTTTGGTATTCTAATAGTCCCAGTTCAATTAAAATTTAAAGCTGACTTTGGAGTTGGAGAATGGCTCTCTCCTTCTTTAAACTCAAGCATGTTGTTAAAAGGAGAATGCAAACTCCCTGTATCATGCCAGAATAAAGGGCCATCTTCTGCTATGGGACAGGACAAAAGCCAAATTAATTAAGGGACTATTCCATTACTAATCTCAACTCTCTGATTCTATTCGGATTCTTTAAACTTTTCTTAAAGTATGAATTTTATATCAAAATTTATAAGATTAACATATATATATGTTAAATATATATATACCTATATATATATATATATATATATATATATATATATATATACCTTTTAAACTTTGTTAAGATATGAATGGTCATATAGAGTACTAACTAATTCTAGAAAAAAAGACTTCAATTAGCTGCATATATATGTCTTTGTGTTCGAGTCTCTTATCAGTTTATTGCTGGAAATCACGGCCAGGCCTAACATCAACTGAAGTCTCCAGAAAGAAGATGGGGCCCCACAACAACAACAATTCCACATGGACAATAATAATATCACTAAGCTGACAAACATCATCTACAGATTTACTTTGAACTACAAGGTGCTCAGAGCAATTTGGAGATGACTAGCTGAGATGATCCAGTCTCAAAGACTACTTGAATAAGGACTTGAGATAAACCCTGAACTTTGGCATTATACACAGACTCGATATAGTTACCTTTCCTAGAATTTGACAACTAACCTAAAATTTTCTTTCAGGATAAACATAACTTCGGCAATACCCAGCAGGAAGCAATTTTAAGAATACGACGTCCACATTCCCAAAGAGGTGGTGTGGGGCAGGTGGTTCTTTTGGTCCTATTAATGGGTTTTGGGTCTGGGATAATTTTCATTGTTTAGGGGGGTTGGTTACAAGTTGTTGTCAAGGGTTAGGAAAAAGACTAAGCAAAGGAGATTAGATTTAAGGTTCTTGTTTAAAAGAAAGAAAGAAAGAAAGAAAGAAAGAAAGAAAGAAAGAAAGAAAGAAAGAAAGAAAGAAAAGAAAAAGACAATTACTAGTTTTAAATACTTTACATTGGATTGGATTGTTTTATATTGTATACAAATTTGAAATTGATATTGTTAGAAAATGCTATATGTATATTTCTAATTGTATTTATACCATTCATTTAACAATGAAATGCAATTTTCTGATCCTTGAATGCTACTATTACCAACTATTAGGATATAAAGAAATGAAAGTTAGTAGTTAGACATTACAATAGAACTTGTAGTCATATTAGATATGTTTTAAAAATTGAGTAGATATATTTTAGACAGGTCATCTTCAAACCCTTCAGAGATCTACAGAATATGGCATTTAAAATGTTTTAATAACTTAAATTTTTCTTTTTTGAGACATGTCGGCTCCTGGCAGTAGCAATCTACTCCAGAGAAAATATGGGCATTGAAGAAACTGTATATGGAGTTAACTTTCATTGTGACAAAAGTTAGCCACTGGACAACAAAGCATCCTCGAATCAACAGGACAAAATGGACAGACAGAACATGAAACAAAGGACTACTGATTCTTGCCAAAACAAGTGTGGTTATGGCTTTATCAAAAGACATCTTCTGAGGCCAGGACAATATGGCACCATCCCTGAAGTGGCCTTCACAATCCAGAAAAGGTACAGTGCCCTTTTCTTGGAAGGCACCTGGACAGTCAGTGGGCTGATAGCTTCTGTTGTGCAATGGAACAGCAGCTGAAGACTCAGACCTCTCAATAGTAGACTGGCATTTAATAGAGGGATGTGGAGAAGAAGGGGATGCTGAGATGATGCCATATATACACAGCCAAGAACAATGGACAGCTGAATTAAAAAGCCGTCAACAATTTCCAGAATTTAAAATCCTGAATCATGACAGGACACTAGTGGAATTCAGGTGTTTCTGGTACATGGACTGCTCTCACCCAACATGAGGTTGAACTGTTGACCTTGTGTACATCCTACTTCACAAATGAGTCTGTCAGATATGCTAAGCCTATAGACTAAAGATGATGCCCTAACACTGTGGAGAAACCTCAGGTGACTGACCAGGCAGCTGGCTGTTTCTGTCAACTCACAAATTTTTTGGAAGTTGCCTGCATGCACTTCCTGTTTTTATTTTTGTTAGCTAATATTATTTCCTTCTTGGGTCTCTGAGGGAGTTGAAGATTAGTTAGTTATAGTTGAAGATTAGTTAGTTATAGTTGAAGATTAGTTAGGATAGAAAGTGAATTAGACACATCTTGGATTTACCAAAATAGGAGAGATAATGGAATTATTTTCTCTGATTTGTCAAATACAAATGGACTAGAGATTGTTTAGGTATTTATTACTTGTATATATTGCATATAGTTATTGTAATTTTGTATATAGTTTTTCTTATGTTAGTTATAAACTTTTGCTTTTTTTTCTTTTTATTAAAATAAAAAAGGGGAAATGTGGTAGTATTCTAATTATACTGAAATGTGATTTTCATTGTATGTTAATAAATAAAGTTGCCCGGGGCTCAGAGCTATTAGAGCCATAGCAAGAACATGGCGGTGGTGGCACATGCCTTTAAACCCAGCACTTGGTAGAAGAGCTAAGTAAGTCTCAGAGATACAGCCAACATTGGAGACATATGCCTTTAAGACTTGGGGGCCTGTACATACAGACAGTGATGAGGCAATTACATGTTTGGGTTTACAACCAATGAGAAGGCAGAACAAAAAGACTATGAAAAGACATACACACAGGAAGTAGCTTTTTTTCGGAGAGCTAGGACCACCACAGGAGGAAGGGTGAGATTTTAGCTCTGAGCTCTGACATCTTGGCTTTCTCTTTTATATTGGTTCTGTGTTTCTTATTTAATAAGGTGGTTGGTTACATCTACAGAAAGGTAAATAAAAATAGCTATAACCTTATCCAGGAAGATACTTATGCATGGTAATACAACCAGCATATAGCCAACCACATCTTGAAAAGAGAGTTTTCTGGCCCCAGATCCTGAATTCATCACCACCTCTTTATATATCTTGTCCAAAGTCAAGAAAAAGTAGAGATAAATTGAACATTCATTTTGCATTGCCAAACTTTGAATTTTATACATCTGTTTGAATAAGTCAATAAACAGATACATTTTGATATTGCTTCAAAGCCAATTATTTTAAATAGAAAACCTTCAATTAGGAAATGAGAGTATAAGACAATTTGAAGTCTGTTCACAAATCATGAACTGAATCATTTCTTAGATCCATAACTAGCCCTGAAAAGTTGCAATTGCATAGTTCTAACAAGGTTTTAGGTAGCAGTATCTGTTACCTTCCAAGAATGATTAGTGATATTATATTCTCAGATATTGGTCATTTGTGAAAAATAAGGGATGAGGGGAGAAATTTGAGATCAAGTCCTAATAATGTCACTTTTTAGATTCAGTACTTATCATTCTTAGTCCATAACATTAAGGATCTAGAATGAACGGTTTTTAAATATTCTTCCTACACAAGTTATTAGCAAATATTACAAGTTTAGGCATAATAGAAGGTAATGAAATGCTTTACTCACTCATGTCTTATTCTTATTTTAAATATGTTATTTTGGTTTATAATCATATCTATCTCCTTTTCAGGACATTAGTCATGTAACTGTTTAAATTATTTCCTGGCAATTTCTGACTTGAAGACTGTAGCACAAATAGCAATACTGATATTTTACCAAGATTATATATGAAGAAACCAAATTTAATTACTATGAGTCAACTATCAAACCACCAAATTCAAATTATAGGATCTGTTCACTCTAAATAGCATTTGAGACACCAATATATTGTTTTTGAAAACAAGATCCATTATAACCTCTATAGAACCAATTTAATTCTAAACATTTCAAACTCTACTGCTGAGCAAAATTTTTGGGCAAACACTATTTCTTAAAGGTAAATTTAAATTTACTCTGAAGATAGTATTTATGGGAAATTTATCATTCACATATACTCAAATTATCAATTCACCAGTTAACAGCATCCTTTGAGATCCAAAATGTCAGAGCAAATTCTTCAACAGAATTAGAAATGTTTTGTAAATACATTGTTTCTCATTCATGACAAAATTTTAATGACTGATAAGCAATTTTCTGATTTTGCAACTTGAATTTCTTTTTCCTTCTTTGTTTTATGGGAAAGAAACTATAGTTATCCTCATGCTGAGAATTAGCCTCAAACAGTTCACACAGCTTTTTTTTTTTATTATGTTCTCTGGGGAGGTGCTATATGTTCAAGTGTGTTTGATGTATTTATTTTTACAATTCTAAAAGTGGAGTTCAGGGCATTGCATGTGACAGGTACATGGTCTGATACATAGAGATGTCTCAGAACCTTCTGTGAGCCAATACATGTCTAGTCAAGTATGAAGAAGAATAGATAGTGAATGTTGTAAATAATAGATTAATTAAACCCTGTGTGACTCATTTTTAGATGGATTTTACTATAATTATCTAAAACAGATACACACAGGATGCCTAACTCTACAAACAGTCATAGATATTTTGTTTACAAAGGTTAGTGTACCCTCCACAATTTACTATAATGTTATTTTACTTGAAATATGCTTGCATGTAATATTCATTGCCTATATCTTTAACATAAATATTATTCTGTGATATAATGGCATTAAGATACATAGAAAAATGTATTATTCTAGTACTAGTATGTGTGAGAGAGAGTGGATAAAGACAGGTTTAATACACCCCCCAAAAAAAAGCGTGCAACAAACTAGATACACAACAAGGGGACTGAAGGCCTGACATGAAAGTGCACCCAATCCAGATAGAACAATAAAAATAACTGTAGTATTTAATTAAATTCTAAAGAATAAATACATAGTTTATACTAATAAAGAAATAAATGGAAAGATGAACAGAAGTTTTTAAAATTTTATTCTAAAATTATACATGAAATTTAAAAAAAATCTTAAATAATGGATGCTTGCACTTAGAAGAATGAAGATAAATCCATAAGTATCATCCTGTACAAATCTCAATTCCAAATGGATCAAAGACTTAACATGAAACAAGATATACTGAACCTGCTAGAACAGAAAGTGAGGAATAGCCTTCAACTCTTTGGAACAGGAAAATACTTCTGAATACAACAGACATTGCTATCACAGATAAAACATTAAAAGTGGGACCTCATGAAACAGAAAAGCTTCTGTATGGAAAAGGTCAATGTTATTTAGAAAAGGTGGCAGGCTACAGATTTGGAAGTTTTTTTTTTTTTTTCAACTTCTTGTATGATAGAGAGCTAGTATCCAAAAATATATAAAGAACTAAAAACTAGGCATTAAGAAAACAACCCAATTAAAAACTAGCATACATACCATGTTTGTGCTTCTGAATCTTGGTTACCTCAATCAGGATGATATTTTCTAGTTCCATTCATTTGCCTGCAAATTTCATGTTGGCATTATTTTTCTCTGCTGAGTAGTACTCCATTGTGTATATGTACCACATTTTCTTAATCCATTCTTCAGTTGAGGGGCATCTAGGTTGTTTCCAGGTTCACAGTATGTACCCACTCATAAGTGGATACTAGATATAAAGCAAAGGGTAATCAGGCAACAACCCACACCTCCAGAGAAGCTAATTAACAGGGAAGATACAAAGAAGCATGCATGGACTGTCATGGGAAAGGGAAATAGATGAGATCTCCATGAGTAAACTAGAGATGAGGGGTGGGCAGTAGAGGGTATGAATACAGGATGAGAGCATAAGGGAATAAGATGGTTGAACTGAAACAGGGAGGGAGGGGTAATGTAATGAAAGAGGAGCCATGACAGAGATAGACATCATTGAGATAGAGAAAAACTCAGTGCTAGGGAAATTGCCAGGAAACCCCAAGGATGACTCTGGTCTGGGCTACTAGCAATAGTGGAGAGGATGCCTGAACTGAAGTGGCTTGCCCCTGAGATCAGACAGGTGAATACCCCAACTGTCATCACAGAAGTTTTCTTCAATGACAGATGGAAGCAGATGCAGTGATCCACAGCCAATTACTAAACAGAGCTCCAGGAGTCTAGTCAAAGAGAGAGAAGAGGGATTCTATGAGCAAGTGCATCAGGATCATGATGAGGAAACATGCAGGGACAACCAAAGGAAATTAGAGGGAACGTGTGAAAGTCTGATCAATGGCTGTGGAGCCTACATGGGACTGGACTAGGCCCTTTGCATGGTGAGACAGTTGTGTAGCTTGATCTGCTTGGGAGAACCCCTGGTGGTAGGATCAGAATCCATCTCTGGTGAATGTGTGGGCTTTGTGGAGCCCATTACCTATGATAGGACACCTCATTCAGCCTTGAGGCAAGGAGAAGGCCTTGGACTTGCCTCTACTCAATGTGCCTCCCTATGGGAGGCATTGTTTTCTTGTGGTAGGGAATGGGGGATGGATTAGAAGGGGAAACAGGTGGGGGTGGGAGAAAGAAAGGGGGATCTTTGGTGTGTAAAATGAATGAAAACATTTTAATAAAAAAATAAAAACTGACATACAGATCTAAATCAAGAATTCTCAAAAGAAGAAACTCAACTGTTTAAGAAGTACCTAAAAAATTGAGTATTGTTCTTTCCAGGTCTGTGAAGAATTGTGTTGGGATTTTGATGGAGATTGCATTGAATCTGTAGATTCCTTTTGGTAAGATTACCATTTTTATTATGTTAATCCTACCTATCCATGAGCATGGGAGATCTTTCCATTTTCTGATATCTTCTTCAATTTCTTTCTTCAGAGACTTAAAGTTCTTGTTATACAGGTCTTTCACTTGCTTAGTTAGAGTTATCCCATGGTATTTTATATTACTTGTGGCTATTGTAAAGGGTGATGTTTCTATGATTTCTTTCTCAGCCCTTTTATCATTTGTATGTAGGAGGGCTACTGATTTTTATGAGTTAATCTATCCTGCCACATTACTGAAGGAGTTTATCAGCTGTAGGAGTTCCCTGGTAGAATTTTTGGGGTCACTTATGTACACTATCATATTATCTGCAAATAGGGAGGCTCCCAGGAATCCACAAGGATGACTCCACCATAGACTAGTGGCAATAGTTGAGAGGGTACCTGAGGTGGCCTACTCTGGTGATCAGATGGCTGAATACTCTGTCATCATAGAGCCCTAATCCAGTGACTGATGGAAGCAGATGCAGAGATCCACTGCTGAGTCTCAGGCAGAGCTCCAGGAATCCAGTGGATGAGAGAGAGGAAGGATTCTATGAGCAAGGAATATTGAGCCCATGATTGGAAAAATTACAGAGACAACTAGACAAACTAGTAGAAACAAATGAACTGTGATCCAACAGCTGAGGAGCCCCCATGGTACTGGATTAGGCCCTCTGGATAAGTGAGACAGTTGTTCAGCTTGAACTGTATTGGAGTCCCCTAGGCAGTGGGATCAGGACCTGTCCCTAATACATGAACCTGGTTTTTGGAGCCTAGTGTCTATGGTGAGACACTTTGGGCAGGCTTGGTGCAGGAAGGAGGTGCTTAGACCTGCATCAACTGAATGTACCATGCTGCGCTGACTCCCTGTGGGTGACCTTGCCTTGGAGGAGGTGGAAATAGGGGTGTGTGGGTTGGGGCATAGGCTGGGGTTGGAAGGAGGGAGAACCGGGGAATCTGTGGTTGGTATGTAAAATGAATAGAAAATCTCTTAATAAAAAATTTTATTTAAAACCAAAGAAATAAAATAAAAGAAGCACTTAAAAATGTTTAATATCTCTGGTTACCAGGAAAATGCATATCAAACTAACTTGAGATTTTATTGTATACCAGTCAAGATGGCCAAGATCGTTAAAACAAATGACAGCTCATGCTGGGAAGGATAAGAAGAGATGAAAACATTCATCCATTGTGGGTGTGACTGAAAACGTATACAGAAACTATGGAAATCAATGTGGTGCTTTCTCAGTAAGCTGGGCAGAGAAATGCCTCATCATCCACATAATTTACTCTCAGATATATAACCCAAGGAGCATCTATCCTACTACAGAGACATTTGTTCAACCCTGTTCATTGCTGATGTATCTGTCATAGCCAGAAACTAGATGTCTGTATAGAGTTGAATGGTTAGGGAAAATACAGTATATTTACACAATGGAATATTACTTGGCTCTTTTATAAATGAAATAATGGAATTCTTCGGTAAATGGATAGAATTATAAAAGTCATCATGAGTGAGGTAACCCAGACCCTGAAGAACAAACATAGCATGCATTTGTTTGAGTGTGGATGTTAACTGTTAAGTCATTAATAAGCAGCTACAATCAGTATAGTCATGGAGAATAGGTAGAGAGTGGGGTACTGGGGAATGGGTACAAATACATCTCCTAGGAAGGAGAAATAGAGATGGGGAGGATCAAATGGGAAGGGGGATAGTAGATAGGGAAAGGAAGAAACAGCCAAAACAAAGGGCCATTTGAGAGGTTGTATGGAAATGTAATACAGAATAATCTTCCTAAAATATTTACATATATGAAGGTAATCTAACTGAAATCAACAAGGAATGAGGATACAGAGCCCCAGCTAGACATCCCTTGTCACCTAATGAGGCTAATTCCAGGACCAGGAATAGGATACATCTAATCAATTTGTTGTCCAAAGGGGTTGCATTGGAAAACCCAATCAACCCAGGATATTGCCAAGGCTATTGGTTGCCCTCAACAAACTGAAGGTAAGGTCCTATTGCTGAAGACAACACCTATACAACTTGGTGAACACCAAGAAGTCGAGCTGGTGGATATCTAGAGCCTTCAATACTATGGACTAATGTTCATGATACTGGAGGGTAGTCCACATGCTACAAAAGAAGAAAGATAAACATCAACCCTGCTGTGATGAAGACCTGCCTGGAAGATATGCTGGTGTGATAATGGCACTAATCTTGTGGGAGTAACCAATCAATATCTGATTTGATTTAAAGCCCATTCCATGAGAGTCAACCAATATCTGATACTACTTAGATGGCCAGAAACCTGAGACTAAATAAGGGAAAACCATCACTATTGCTTTCCAAAGGAACATAGCAATAAAATGACTCCTAACCACATTCTGCTGTACTCATCAGACACGCTTCCTCCCATAGCTGATGAAGATAAATATAGAGAATCGCAGCCAGGAAATATGAAGTGAGTGATAAACCTTGGCACACTGAACCCCAAAAGGGCTGTTTTATTAAATCTCTCCCCTCTTTCATGGCTCAGGGAACTCTGTGGTAGAGAAGTTAGAAAGAGTATCATACCCAGAGAGGATGGAAGACACCAAGGAAACAAGGCATTCTAAACTCAGTTGATGGCCACAGATATAAACTCAGAGACTGAGGTGGCATACATGGGTCTGGACCAGATGGTGTCCTAGAGATGAAAGAAGTGGACAGAAACAGCCATACCTAACCCAGAAGCTATCTTCAATTGATAACCACTTTCAAATGAAAAATTAGTTTCTCCAAGGGAGTATCAGTGGGAAAACAAACCACTCTTAAGGGTAGGTCCATGTCCAGAAATAGATGGCCAATAAAAAGTGAACTCAAAGCCACCTTTGAAAGTTATTTGTTTCTTAATGTTATGTCACAGACTTCCTCCATCCCTCCCTTCATCCCCTTTCTTTTTCTTTCTTTCACTCTTTCTTTCTTTCTTTCTTTCTTTCTTTCTTTCTTTCTTTCTTTCTTTCTTTCTTCCTTCCTTCCTTCCTTCCTTCCTTCCTTCCTTCCCCTTCCTTCCTTCCTTCCTTCCCTTCCTTCCTTCCTTCCTTCCTTCCTTCCTTCTTCCTTCCTTCCTTCCTTCTTCTTTCTTTCTTTCTTTCTTTCTTTCTTTCTTTCTTTCTTTCTTTCTTTTTCTTTCTCTCTTTCTCTTTCTTGTCTTGTCTTACATGTCCTTTTAACATATTTTATGGTATCTAGTTTTGTGTTTTTATGGAATTCCTATGTATACATAGGGGGAGCTGGAGGGAAAGCCATAAACCCAATATATTATATGAAAAACTATTTTCAATGAAATAAAAATTATACTTAAGCAAAAAAATTTTCCCTAACTACTCCTCTTATAGAAAAAGGTGAGACTCAACTCACATAGACCTGCCCTGAGAGTAAACTAGAGTTAGTAGTTCATTTTTAAAATACAGATTAGGGAAAGGGAAGATAGCAACTTTCTTGTGATGTGAAATGGTAGACACTTCTTTAACCAGTTGATTTACTGTGATGCTGAAGTTATATGAGGTGATATGATTCAACTGAATACCTTCCATCTCTATAATATTATCCAAAAACAAATAGCTCAGATTAGGGTCATTCAGTCTTGTACCTGATTCCTTTTGGCTTAAACAACAACAGAAGCTTGTAAAATGGAGAAATGTTAAGGATGTGAGAAGACTTATAGGGAAAGCAGGAACAAAATGTAGTGTGATGTTTTGGTTCATATTCTTGACTACAGAAAGACTGGTAATTATAATAATGATAATAATAATAAATCTGATGAAATCCAAATATATTCTAGAGTTCAGTTGATAAGGCTGTCTTAATGACCAGTTTCTGAATTATAACAAATGAACTATGAAAATGTAAGTTTTGACAAAGGAGAAATTGTATTTGACTTATTTGGGACTGTTTTTCCCTCAAGTTTTCTAAATGTCTAAAGTTATTCCTAAATATGTTTCATTAAAAATTCTTCATCAACACTTGACCATACTTGATATAACAGTATTGCTATAATGTATCTCCAGTCAGAGGTCAGAAAAGGAATGGGTGGGGAATGGTGGAAACAATAGCAAAAATAAACCCTGTTTTTCTCAGTAGACAGATTTTACTGGTGTTTAGCTAATGCACAATTGGTCTCAAAATTAAAATTGATTTTTAAAACTACTATTTCAGGTAACATAAAAAATTTCCAAATGCAGTAAAATAGAGATTTTTACAGTGGTGGGTGTAAAATCATTGCCATTTTTCTTAACTCTGGTGTGTGTGTGTGTGTGTGTGTGTGTGTGTGTGTGTGTGTGTGAAGAAACACCTATTTGTGACAGTGTTTCTCATTTTACATTTCTATTTCAGTGTTGCACATCAACATTCCCCATGCCATTAAAATTCTTGCTGCATATTATTTTGCCCAAAATAATCTCCATCAGTTGCAAGACATAGGATATATGCATAGGAGAGGTATTTTAAATAAGATATTTGAATAAGGTATTTTAATTAAAACATAACTTCATAATAATATATATTTCTGTTCAAACAATCAGTTTAAAATAGAAAAAAACCAATGTCATTTCATTTTATTAGAAAATTTTTTCTAGAGGGCCAGGGGGTTTGAAGCATGTAGTACAAGAATGAGTTCTATCATCAACATCAATCTGAAAGCTGGTAGTGTCTGCATGCACCTGTAACCCCATCACTAAGGGATGACTAGAGGCTGGGACAGGGACAGGAGTATCTCTGGACAGCCTCAATAAAATATGGCAAGTTCCAGGTTATGTACTAAGTACTGCTAGTATGTAGGTTCTTAACAAGAAAAGCTCACATTTAAAAAAAAAAAAAACCAAAAACTGTAATAACAAGTATCCAGGTACAGGGAACTCAGCTCCCAGCTGAAAACCCAGTGAGTGTCAAATAGAGATTTGTAGAACACCAGCTTCTAAGAGAAGTTCTTTCCATCACAGGAGATAATGAATACCCATAAGACAAGTTTCAGATAAAAAAAAAAAACTGCTGAAATCTGGAAGCATACAGCTTTAAATACTCTTTTAATGTAGGGTACAGATGTTTCCTCATTGAAAGACTGACCAGGAGGGGGATGATTTGAATGTTTTTTGCAGTTTTGCTACCTCCTTCCTTGTAGGACCAGAATCAGGAAACAAATATTATTTCTCTGTAGTGCCTTACAAGTATCACAGTTCATGCTTTCTTTGAAATAATTTTAATTTGGAGGGAACAGAGGAAGATTTTTCTTATGTAGACACTTCCTTAACACATGTCTATTTGAGAGTAAGTTATTTAAGGATTTTTTTTGGCAAATGTGTTCATATCTTTTCATAGTAAACGTTTCTTTTCTCTGGGGGGAGTGTCTCACTGAAGGTGGTTTTGAAGTGAACACTGAAGACTCACAACCATGGTCAAGATCATTTTCAACTGCTAAGGTACCTTTCTCAAATGTGCTTATTAGATACTGTGATTTTTCATATATGGGAATCATCACTTCTTAATGATTTTCAAATACAGTCAGAGAAGTTTTCCTCTTCATTCTAATTTTTAAAATTCAACAGATAAATATCTATCATTATCATTAGATAATTTGAAACTAATAGAAATCAAGCAATTAATAAGACCCACCTATCTATTATATGAAATATATTTTGCCCTTAGACACTTGTATTAATAATGAGAATAAATTATGAGGATAAAAATGATTAGTTGTACCTCTCACTCATATGTCCCAAAGATTAGTATTAATTGCATTATTGTTAAGTCCTTGATTCTAAGCATAGATAACTCACTGTGATACCTATCTTTTTGACTTCTTAGAAAGTAAGGTTGCGGAGGATTCTTCTTGAGTTCATGACAGTGTCAAATGTTTCTCCATGTTTTGCCCACTCACTCATGCTAATCTGGTAAGTATATACATCTTTGCAAAAAAAAAAAAAATCTTGAAGCCTCGTACTTGTATGTTGTGCATGTTTTTCAATTTTCATCAATTCTCACCATAAATTATAAGGCAGGTTTTACTTTATAGACAGATGATGAAGCAGCTTCATGTGGTGCCAGGAAATGAATGTAAGGTGAGAGGAAAGACAGAGAGAAACAGGTTTTTATTTGCTCCTTACAATCCTTGAATGGATGTGTTCAGCCACTGCTACAGTAGTTCTTAATGGATTACAAAAGAATTTATAATAATGTTAGAGAAAAGTGACATTAAGGTAGGCCAAGATAAAAGAATAATTCCAGGAATCCAAAGCATGAATTTCTTAGTATTTGGAATGTAAATATGTCATGATGCATCCACATGTTCACTGATAAAATTGGTCATATGAAGTTATGACTCAAATCATATAAAATGCAATGAAATATTATAAGCACATTCAGAGTAAATTACGAACAAACATTTGTATAAAATGGCAATTATGGAGTATAGTTTTAGTGGTAAGAATTTGAGAAATAACACTTGCTAAAAATTGTCAGATAAAATTAAGTAAGAAGAAGAATAATCAAAATTATCATTTTCTTTTGATTTCCAGCATAGGAATATTAACTTTTCTGGTTTTATATTATATAAACTAACTATAAAAATGTAGAAAATAATTATATTAATTAGCAACTTTGTGTACAAGTGGGATTGAATAAACAAATACCTATAGAAACTACTACTAAAAGAGAGTAAGTAAAAATGCCGGTGGTGGCACACGCCTTTAATCCCAGCACTCAGGAGGCAGAGCCAGGCGGATCTTTGTGAGTTCAAGGCCAGCCTGGGCTACAGAGTGAGTTCCAGGCACAAAGCTACATAGAGAAACTGTGGCTCAAAAAAAAAAAAAAAAAAAAAAAAAAAAAAAAACACAAAAAAAGAGAGAGAGAGTAAATATTGTCATTTTATTTAATACTTCTTTGATCTTATACATTTAATACTTCTTTGATCTTATACATGGTGCTATTCATCATTTCCTTACCACTAAAATAGATAAATAGCAACATCTACACAGGTTGTTAACAGTATTAAAAGAAATGAGGAATAATGTGCAGTACACAGAAGAAATACTTTTTTATAGCTATTAAAAAGCTTTCATATATACGGTCAAATATTATGGATTACTTTATAATAACACAATTATTCATTTATTAAATCATTTTTATTATTACCATAACCTTCTTTATATCTAGGGTTAGGCCATTTTAATTGCTCATTAATATTTATTTTGGATAAGTATATCAAGATGAATATTTTTCCAGATCCTCTTAATTTGTTTGAAAAAGATAGACTCATAACTTTTTATAGCTATTACAAGGCTTTCACATATACTATCAATTATTATGGATTAGTTTATAATAACACAATTATTCCTTTATTAAATCATTTTTATTATTACCCTGACCTTCTTTATATTTGTTAGGCTATTCTAATTACTCATTAATATTTATTTTGGATAGGTATATCAAGATGAATATTTTTCCAGATTCTCTTAATTTGTTTGAAAAAGATAGACTCATAACTTATTTGTATTTGTTCCTTGCAAAGCAAAAATACCTTTATTAAGTGATGAAAAGAAAACGATAAATAGTCTAATGCCTCAGTTTCCTTTCCTGGATTTGATGGAGAAATGAACTCAATTCTGTTTCTTCCAAGGCACAAAAGTCAACTTACTATGTTGGTTCCCAGAGTTTCCTCTTATTCAAATGACTTGCTTGTTTGGAAGTTATATTTTTAATTACCTTTTATGGTTCCTCATTTCATAAGTTAGAGAAAAAAATCTTTAGCTTCACCGTGGTGGCCATTACTTTGATTCTTTACCTCCTTTAAACCCTCCACCTCCAGCTTTGTCTACAACAATGTTGATGTTTGTACTCTTTGCATGTATCTTCATTCTGTCATCCATGAGTCAACTTGACTAACACAAAGTATGAAGAACTGTTTTTTTGTATATGAGAAACAACAATAACAATATCCACAAAATTTTACAACTGAGCATCATCTAAATATTAATTATGAGAATGAAGATAATAAATGAAGTTGACGATGCATTATTTTTCCTGGCAATGTGAGTAACTTTTCCATGAAGCAGATGGCGAAGAGGAATGTGACAGAATTTGTTCTCCTGGGCTCACACAGAACCAAAATATGCAGGCAATTGTATTTGTGGTGTTTTTAATCATCTATATAGTCTCTGTTTCTGGAAATTTGCTCATTCTGGTCACCATTACACACAGTCGATTGGTAGGGTCCCCTATGTACTTCTTCCTTGCCTATCTCTCCTTTATTGATGCCTGCTATTCTTCTGTCAATAACCCTAAACTGATTTTTGATTCACTTCATGAAAAAAAGACTATCCAGTTCAATGGTTGCATGGCCCAAGTCTTTGGAGAGCATTTCTTTGCAGCTGCTGAAGTCATCCTGCTTACTGTGATGGCTTATGATCGCTATGTGGCCATCTGCAAGCCGCTGCACTATGCAACTATCATGAACCGAGTAATATGTAACCTACTGGTGGAGTGTCATGGTGGGAGGCTTTCTTCATGGAATCATACAGATCCTGTTCATTATTGATTTACCTTTCTGTGGCCCTAATGTCATAGATCACTTTATGTGTGATCTTAACCCTTTGCTTGAACTGGTCTGCACTGATACTCACATTCTGGGTCTCTTTGTTGCTGCCAACAGTGGGTTTATCTGTCTATTAACATTTACTCTTCTTCTGGGCTCCTACACAGTTATCCTGTGCTCACTAAGAAACCACAGTGCAGAAGGGAGGCACAAAGCCTCTCCACTTGTGTCTCCCACATCACAGTGGTTGTCTTATTCTTTGTGCCTTCCATTTTTGTGTACATGAGGCCTGCAATTACATTACCATTGACAAGGCAGTTGCTGTATTCTATACAATGATAACTCCCATGTTAAACCCTTTAATCTATACCTTGAGAAATGCTCAAATGAAAGATGCTATTAGGGGACTGTTCAGTAGAAAAATTCATTCAGAAGACAAATAAATATATTTCTGTGAAAATGAGGAAAGGTTTCAATGTACATTTTTATTGACTCCATATAGAACATTTACAGCATGGGGATTAAAACAACTGTCATCTATGGTGTGGCATTGAAGGAAGCAGAAATAAGAACCATATAATGGAGAAACCTAACCCTGTCTAGGTTATAATTGCACTACTGGTATAAAACACATTTATTCTCTCTAATGTTTATTCGGTACTAATTCTTGTGTCTCACTCTAGAAATGCTTGTTATAATGAGGTGAGCCACAAGGCTATTCAGGTCAGAATATCTTGATTTCTGTTTCAACTATCTTATTCATTATCTAGGCATAACAAACTATGTCTTTTGAAAATGAGTATTTGCTATTGACTCCTGCCACCTAAACCCCATTCTTAATTTTCATTGATATTTACTGGTTCTGTGATATTTATCTACTGTAAGCCCCCATTTAATAGTAAAGAGTGATAACAGAAACATTCATGGTCTCTTCTCTCACTCATAACTACCTTTCTCAGGGTTTTTATCACAATTGTATTCTAAGCTCTGCTAAGCTGAGTAGTAGGATTTGCATGATAAATGGCACTCATATTCCTATTTCATTGATATTTGAATCTCTCCTCCACCATCTTTAGATGAGGGAATTATCAACATTCATAATTTATTCACTGGGGACACTCTTTTATAACCATGCCACAACCAAATATATGAACAATGACCTCATCACTACCTGAACTGCAACACTGAATGAAGGCTCTTGGTCTAGTGAGTCTACATTAAAGCTGAATGATAGAGTCTGAAGTTTGCCCCACCATGTTCACGCATGATCCTGGGTAAATTAAACAAATCAGGAAGTTTTTTGAAATGTAGTGCACCTAGGTCAGACTACACTCATAGATCTTCCTTGGCGTATAGTTATCATTTGAGAAGAAAAGTATGGTTGTGGGAGTGATTTAC
This sequence comes from Peromyscus leucopus, assembly GCF_004664715.2. Classification (NCBI taxonomy): domain Eukaryota; kingdom Metazoa; phylum Chordata; class Mammalia; order Rodentia; family Cricetidae; genus Peromyscus; species Peromyscus leucopus. The sequence continues at coordinate 64,258,677 of NC_051066.1, forward strand.
ATAAGCTATTCTCTTTAAGTTTTTCTATTTACCTCTTTATTTTAAGACTATAATATAATTACATCATTTATTCTTTGCCTAAACTCTCTCATATACCCATCCCTTTTCTCTTTCAAATGCACACCCTCAGAGCTTGCCATAATAGTTTCTCCAGAAAATGTAGTTAAGCCCTTAGGTAGACACCTACTTCAGTAGGAAGGCACTTCTAGTGAGTGGAAAAAATTTATCACATTTAAAGTTTCTTTTCTTTCTGTTCAGTTTTCTTTTTTTTAAAATATATTTTTATTTTATACTTAACTTAATTTCACACATCAGCCACGGATTCCCCCATCCTCCCACCTCCCACACTCCAGCCCTTCCCAAATCCACACACCATTCCAACCTCCTCCATGGCAAGGTCTCCCCTGGGGAGTCAGCCCAGCCTGGTAGATTCAGCTAAAGCAGGTCCAGTCCCTTCTTCCCTACACCAAGGTGAACAAAGTGTCCCAGCATAAGCCCCAGGCTCCAAAAAGCCAGCCCATTGCATCAAGGACAGTGGCTCCACTGCCTGGGGGACTCCCAAGCAGTTCAAGCTAATCAAATGCCTCACTTATTCAGTAGGCCTGGTCCAGATCCCCGGGGCTTCTCAGCTATTGGTTCATAGTTCCTGCATTTCCACTAGTTTGGCTATTTGTCCATGTGCTTTTTCCAATCAAGGTCTCAATATTTCTCACTCATACAATCCCTGCTCTCTCTCCCCGATTGAATTCCCTGAGCTCCACCTGGGGCTTGGCCATGGATCTCCTCATCTGTTTCCATCACACACTGGATGAGAATTCTATCAGGATAGCCAAGGTGTTCAGCCATCTGATCACCAGAGCAGGTCACCTCAGGCAATATTTCGACCATTGCCAGTAGTCTACAGTGGAGGCATCTTTGTGGATTTCTGGGGACTTCTCTATTCCACTTGGGTCTTCATTCATCATGGTATCTCCCTCCCATTCTCCCACTCTGCTCCTGATCCAGTTGGGACCTCCTGCTCCCCTAATCTCTCTTTCCCCCGACCCTTGCCCTCCATTACCCCCCACCCCGTTTGCTCATGTAGATCTCATCCATTTCTCTGTCACTGGGTGATTCCTGTGTCTTTCTTAGGGTCCTCTTTACTAGGTAGCCTCCCTGGAGCTGTGAGTGGCAGTCTGGTTATCCTTTGCTTTACATCTAGTATCCACTTATGAGTGAGTACATCCGATGTTTGTCTTTCTCAGTCTGGGTTATCTCACTCAGGATGATTTAGAATTTTCTAGTTCCATTCATTTGCCTGCAAACCTCATGATGTCATTTTTTTTACTTTGGTGAGTAGTGCTCCATTGTGTATATTACCTCATTTTATTTTTCCATTCTTCAGTTGAAGGTCATCTAGGTTGTTTCCAGGTTCTGGCTATTACAAATAAGGCTGATATGAACATAGTTGAGCATGTGTCCTTGTGGTAAAACTGGGTCTTGGGGAGGTTGATTCCCAATGACAATCTCACCAAAAGCAATCCACAGATTCAATGCAATCCCCATCAAATTCTCAACACAATTCTTCACATACCTAGAAAGAACAATACTTGACTTCATATGGAAAAACAAAAAACCCAGGATAGCCAAAACAACCCTGTATGATGAAACAGCCTCTGGAGGTATCATAATCCCTGACTATGGGAGAGGATGTGGAGCAAGGGGAACACTCCTCCACTGTTTTTGGAAATGCAAACTTGTACAGCCACTTTGGAAATCAATATGGCACTTTTTCAGAAAACTGTTCTGTTTTCTTAATTTCTTCTTCCATCTAATGATGCAGTCAAGGAAGCAAAATTCATCTTTTTTTAATCTTCTTTGTACTAAAATTTATTTTTCTCTCTCTGAGAACTCTGTATCTCTATGCAGCTTCTCTAACGGCGAATATGAGATGAGATTTTCCTTTCTAATCTAAAATATATAAGCTTATATTTTTATCTTTATAAAAAATATTGACCCATCCTATGCCATGTGGCCAAGGTGGGCAGGCCTCAGTCAAGCAGGAGCTAGGTACCCTAACCCTGCCCCATTGTACTGTAGTAAAGCACCCACCCCATGCCATGTGGCCTGTGTAGATGAAACTCAGTCAAATGACCCAACACTATGGTACAGGGAAATTGGGCAGTATAATGATCTCTTTTTGATGAGGAAGCATGACCCAGCCCATTGTCATGGCAGCCTGAATGGAGCAAGTAGACCCACAGACAGACCTTGGGCTGTCTACACTTTACTCCCAGGGGAAAACAAGGGCCCACATGGTGTCTTGCAGCACCACCCAGGTGGACACTGTTAGAGGGAACAAGGTGTGATATGGTATGATATGGTGTTTTATGGGGGTGGGGAATAGACAGATTGGTTCAGGTCCTGTGGACAGGGGCACATCTGAAGAGACAAGAGAGGAGGGACTGGCTGAGTGGTGAGGGAAATGACCCCTTAACCAGTGGCAAAACACCAGAAAGGAGCCCTGCACATTGTCTGGGCAGCACAGCAGAGATGACCCTGGTGTTGAGAGCATAGGTGAGCCAACCCTGAGAACCTGAACATGGGAAACCTAGCCCTAGCCCTCACCTGCCACTTGGTGGCATGGGCAGATGCTCTTCCCTTGCTCCCACCCATCAATGCCTAAGGCAGGTGAGAAAGTCTACCCTGAAGTAACAAAAGTGGAAGATCTGGCCCTGACCCCCACACGCTGCAACATACCTGTGCCTCACCAGTGCAGCACAATACAGCCAAACCTGTTAGCACAGGTGTGGGTGAGTCAGCTCCAAATTTGTGAGTCTGGGAGAGCTGTCCCCATTACTCATCTGTCTTGCAACAGCATCGATGAGGGCCAGCTGCCCTCCTCGCCCCTGTGCCCATCAAAGCCTGATTCACCTTCTATCCTAACTTATATTACTAACAGAACTATTTTATAATGTCTTTCCAATGTATACACTTCTTTAGTGACTTTCTTTTCTAAAATTCTTAACAAGGAAAACTATAAGAATCTAAACTATAACTATCTAATCTTCAACTCCCTCAGAGACCCAAGAGGGAAATAATATTACCTAAAAAAAATAAATAGAGGAAGTGCAAGCAAGTGGCTTCCAAAAAAGTTGTGAGTTGACAGAAACAACCAGCTGCCTGGACAACCACCTGAGGTTTCTCCGTAGCACTGGGGCATCATTTCAGCCTATAGGGTTAGCATATCCGACAGACTCATTTGTGAAGTAGAATGTACACAAGGCTTATAGTTCAACCTCACATTTGGTGAGAGTAGTCCATGTACCAGAAACACCTGTATTCCACTAGTGTCCTGTCATGATTCAGGATTTAAATTCTGGAAATTGCTGATGTTTTTTTAATTCAGCTGTCCATTCTTCTTGGCTTGTGTAGGGCTTCATCTCGGCATCCTGTTTTTCTCTGCATCCCATTCTTTTCAGCTTGTGGGTGGCTTCAACTCATTTATTAAATGCCAGTCTACCATTGAGAGGTTAGACCCTGTCAGCTTGGTTACTCTTTCAAGAATAACTGTTTTAGTTACTGTTCCACTGCACATAATAAGCCATTAGTCCACTGCCAGTTCAGCTGCCTTCAAAGAAAAGGGTACTGTGTCTTTTCCCTATTGCAAAGGCCACTTCAGGGATGGTGCCATATTGTTCTGGCCTCCGAGGATGCCTTTTGCTAAAGCCACAACCACGCTTGTCTTGGCAAGGATTGGTAGTCCTTTGTTTCCTGTCCTGTCTGTCTATTTTGTCCTGTTTGTCAGCAGTTGATTTGAGGATAATTTGTTGTCCATTGGCTAACTTTTGCCACAATGAAAGTTAACTCCATATGCAGTTTCATAAATGCCCATATCTTCTCTGGAGTAGATTGGTAATGCCAGGAGCCGACATGTCTCATAGTCATAATAAAAGAAAAAAATTCTAAGTTATTAAAACATTTTAAATGTCATATTCTATAGGTCTCTGAAGGGTTTGGAGATCACCTATCTATCTAATATATATCTACTCAATCTTGAAAACATACCCAATATAACTACAAGTTGGTTTGTAATGTCTAAATACTAACTTTCATTTCTTTATATCCTAATAGTTGGTAATAATAATATTCAAAGATCAGAAAATTGCATTACATTGTTAAATCAATGGTATAAGTACAATATCTTGAACAAGATTAGAAATATACATATACATATAACAATATCAATCTCAATATATATAATTTGTATACAATATACAAAAATCCAATCCATGTAAAGTATTTAAAACTACAAATTGTCTTTTTTTTATTTATTTATTTATTTATTTATTTTTTGGTTTTTTGAGACAGGGTTTCTCTATGTAGCTTTGCGCCTTTCCTGGAGCTCACTTGGTAGCCCAGGCTGGCCTCGAACTCACAGAGATCCGCCTGCCTCTGCCTCCCGATTGCTGGGATTAAAGGCGTGCGCCACCAACGCCCGGCTACAAATTGTCTTTTAAAAGTAAATTCAACAATGTATCTTCTTATCTATATCATATCTTCTCCTTATTTTTCCGAGTAGATTCAATAATCTACCCTCTATTCTATCATTTCCATATATCCTTTTTGTTTTTTGAACAAGAACCTTAAATCTAATCTTCTTTGCTTAGCCCTTTTCCTAATTCTAAACAACTTGTAACCAACCCTCCTAAACAATGAAAATTATCTCATACCCAAAACTCATTAAAAGACAAAATAACTACCCACTCCACACTACCTCTTTGGGAATGTGGGCATCGTATTCTTAAAATTGATTCCTGCTGGATATGGGTGAAGATACCTTTATTTGGAAAAGAAAAATTTGGGGTTAATTGTCAAATTCTAGGAAAGGTAGCTATATCCTTTGTTGTCCAGTCTGTGTAGAATGCCAAAGTTCAGATCTTATCTCAAGTCCTTATTCAAGTAGACTGTGAAACTGGATCATCACAGCTAGCCATCTCAAAATTACTCTGAGCATTTTGTAGTCTAAAGCTGATCCATAGATGATGTTTGTCAGCTTAGTGGTATTATTATTGTCCACATGGAATTGTTGTTGTTGTGGATCCCCATATCCTTCATGGACACTTCAGTTTTGATGTTAGATCTTGCCATGATTCCCTGCAGAAAATGGATAGAGACTCGAACACAAAGACATGCATAGGCAGTTAATTGAAGCCCTTTTTTCTAGAATTAGTAGTAGTCTATATGACAATTAATATCTTAACAAGCCGGGTCCTGGGCTTGTTGCATGAGTTGACTGTTTGAATCGTGGGACATATGCAGGGACACTTGGCTCGGTCTGGGAGGGGGGGACTGGTCCTGGCTGGACTGAGTCTACCAGGTCGATCCCGGTCCTCGGGGGAGACCTTGATCTGGAGGAGGTGGGAATGGGGGGTGGGATGGGGGAAGGGGGAAGGGGGGCGAGAGTGGGAGAACAGGGGAATCTGTGGCTATTATGTTGAAATAAATGATGTTGTAAAATAAAAAAAAAAAATTTAATATATATGTTAATCTTATAAATTTTGATGTAAAATTTATACTTTAAGAAAAGTTTAAAGAATCAGAATATAATCAAAGAATTGAGATTAGGAGTAATAGATTAGTCCCTTAATATTTTTTGTTTGGTTTTTTTGTTTTGTTTTGTTTTTTTCTCCTGTCCCATATCAGAAGATGGCTCTTTCTTCTGGCATGATACAGGGAGTTTGCATTTTCCTTTTTAACAACATGCTTGGGTTTAAGGAGGGAGAGAGCCATTCTCCAACTCCAAAGTCAGCTTTAAATTTTAATTGAACTGGCACTACAAGAAGACCAATAGTGTTAAATTTCTTTAGAGAAGAACAGAAACAAACATTTAGGGAGACCTATGAAATTTTATAGATGATATACAAATAGGCCATTTTATTCTTTTTCTTAGGACATTTTTTTTTGAGATGATTTGGCCTTTTTCTTCAAATGTCTCTTTTGTCCAGTATTCTTCAGATTTCTTAGCCTTCATTCTCCTAAAAGACAAAAACAAAAAGCTTTCCCCAAGGCTAACTTTGGGGAGGTTCCCTTTTGGCAAGTTATATCTGATTAAATGAAAATGCATGTGCTAATGGTATAAGTTAGTTTAAATTGGATGGTCACGTTGGTTGAGCAAATATGGGGGAAAGGCTGTTCTCTTAATAGCATGTGCTTACTTACATTTATTTACATGTTTTTCTGATCATGGTTTTGTGAAATCAGCCTTCCTTGGATAATTCCTTTCTTTGTTTCATTCCTGTATAATAGTATACTGAAACTGGAATAGGGTTGTCTATAGCATTAGACTGTAGTCTGCCTTATTCTTTCAGGTCTTCAGATACCAGGTCCCACAAACAAGATCTGCATATGTTGAGGAAAAATGAGAATGATGTGGAAGATCTGGTTGACATAAGGGGAGCCTAGCATTGAGAAGGAGCTTGAGGGAAAATGTAGAAATCACTTCTCTGACATTTTCAAAGAGGCTACCATGTGAAATTATATTATGTTATGTTATACAGTTTTTAAATATATTTAAAGAATTATTTTATTTTTAACTATGTGTGTGAGTGTGTGACTGTGTATGGGGTATGTGTACCTGAGTACAAGGATTTTAGAGGCCAGAAGTATGGGAATCATCTGAAGCTGGAGTCACAAGCAGGTGTGAGCTGCCTGACACAGGTGCTGTAAATCACACCAGAGTAATCTGTAGGATCAATGTATGCTGTAGATGTAACCAACTGACTTATTAAATAAGAAACACAGAACCAATGTAAAAGAGAAAGCCAAGAAGTCAGAGCTCAGAGCTAAAACCTTACCCTTCCTCCTGCGGTAGTCCTACCTTTCCAAATGAGACCTACTTCCTGTGTGTTTGTCTTTAGATAGTCTTTCTGTCTGCCTTCTCTTTGGTTGTAAACACAAACACGTGACTGCCTCATCACTGCCTGTAAGTACAGCCCACCAGGTCTTAAAGGCATATGTCTCCAATGCTGGCTGTATCCCTGAGACTTACCTAGCTCTGTCTACCAAGTGCTGGGATTAAAGTCGTGTGCCACCACCGCCATGTTTTTGCTATGGTTCTAATAACTCTGACCCCTTGGCAACTTTATTTATTAACATATATTAAAATCACATTTCAGTACAAATAAAATACCACCATAGCATGCTCTTAAACTCTGAGTAATCTCTCCAGCCTCATATTATATAGTTTTAAAGCACCATGTCACACTCATTTTATATGAATTTATATATCACAAGAAAATTCAGAATTTATGTGATTCATGAATAATAATTTAAAATAAAATAATTTAAAATGTCCCCAGAAGAACCATCATCTAATTGTCTATAAATTTAGCATACAGAGATTACTTTCTTTTAATTTAAATATTAAGTATGTGTCCTGATACAGCATAATAACCTGATATGGATTTCATTCTGTGTCCCTGAGTCTTACTTAAACTATGCTTAGTATTTTCTACTTTGTGATGCTGACCATCTACCTACTGCTCTAATGAGGCAGAGACCATTTTATGTTCTATTCTTTACATTGTCTCAGTTCATCCTCAGTTATCCATGTGTGTTAGAAAAGCAGAGTGCAATACCAAAGAAATGATATTGTGAAAATGAATCAAAACAGAAAAAAATAATTGTTTTTGCACAATTATAAAAATTGGAGAGGGGCTTTAAGTTCAAATTATTTAAAAAAAGAGGACCACATCCAATAAAATGTAAGCAATTTGATATTTGGAACATAAATTAGGCTTACCTGAATTGCCTACTCTTTAATTTTTTTTCCTGACATAATATTTTTACTAATTATTTGGGAATTGTGTATAATGAAACCAGATCACACTTGGTTCCCATTCCTCCCAGGTCCACCCTCCCACCTTTGTGCCATTCCCCCCAAAAGAAAAAAGAACCACCAAGTCCAATTTTTGTTGCCCATTTACAGATTGTACGATGGTCAAACTTACAATGGCCAGTCCCTTAAAGAAAAGAGTCCCTCCTCCCTTCCACCCCCTCCAAAACTGTCAACTGTAAAGTTACCATTCAGCATCTTCCACAATTTTTCAGGATTCCCTTCAATAGCTTCTTGTCCAGACTGTTCCTTTTGTGGGGAGGGGAGAGGGACATGTTGTCATAGAAGCCTTCAATGTCTCTCATTCTCGGTTATGAGTCTGCAGTCACTGATAACACAGCAAAAGATAACACCCATTCTCAACAGTTATTATGGAATGAGCTAGCATGGAGGATATTCTCAGCTCAGAACGAGTTTGTTTTCTGTATTGTACAAAGTGTGTGATGTCTCCACATTGGGGTCTTACTCTGTAGTGTTGATGGGCAACCATCATCAGTAACAGACTTTATTGTTTTGTGTAGCTTGCAACCAGAGTCACAAGTTATATACTGAGATGATACATCAAATCAAACCCCTAAGGTGCTTCAGCATAGTAAGGGGAATCATCAAAGAAGCAAAAATCTTTGCCAGCTATGCTAGACAAAAAATTAACAATATGTCATGAACTACAAAAAATCCATCACCCAAAACTAAATCTTCCAATTAATAAATGGGTCAATAAATTAAGTCGTTCCCTAAGAAGAAATATAAATGGGCAATGCATGCATGAAAAATGTTCTACATTCTTAGCCACCAGGGACAGACAAGTTAAAGCTGTTTTAATTCCACTTCTCAGGACTGAAGCGATGGCTACGTGGTTAGGCATGCTTGCTGCTTATGCAAAGGAGACCAGGTTTCAATGCCCAGCACCCACACGTTGGCATGCACATACCTGCCACTATCATTCCAGCTCCAGTGGTCCACCACTCTTTTCTGGCTTCCAAGAGCACAGCGTGCATGAGGTACACATATATACAATGAGGGCAAAAATCTCATACAAAAAATTAAAAATACATTTAAAAATCCTCTTCACTTCAGTCAGAGTGGATGTCAAGAACAGAAATAAAAACAAAATCTGATGAGGACGTAAAACGAGGCATTGCTGTTCATGGCTGGCAGGCACATAGGCAGGTGCAGCCACTATGATTATTAGTGTTTATTTTTTTTGTAAAAGAATGAAAAATGAAAGTGTTAATCCTCCTTCTAGTTCCTAAGCCTTACCCTGTGATACTGATCCCCTTTTAATTTCATGACTCACACCTCCCACATACACACACCTACCTACATAAACCTATTTTTAAAAATCTGGAATCTGCATATAAAAGAAAATGTGGTATTTGTTTTTCTGGGACTAGCATAATTTACTGAAGATGATTTCTATTTCTATCAATTGTCCTTCAAAAGTATAATTTCAGTTTTTTGCAGATTATTTTCTCTTTTTAACATCTATCTATCTATCTATCTATCTATCTATCTATCTATCTATCTATCTATCTGTCTGTCTGTCTGTCTATCTACCTATCTATTTATCTATTGAGGGAAAGGATATATGAGCATTCCACATTGTATGTGTGGAGGTCAGAGGAAAACTTGACAACTTACACAAGTCAGTTCTCTCTCTCTTTCTCTCTCTCTCTCTCTCTCTCTCTCTCTCTCTCTCTCTCTCTCTCTCTCTCTCTCTCTCTTTTTTACCACATTGGATCTGGGGTTTCTGGAGATTGAACTCAGTGTGTCAGATACTATGGAAAGCATATGTACCAGCTGAGTCATCTCACTTGCTCTTTTTTACACATCATTTTCATTATCTATTCAGTGGTTGGGGAGGATTTCCTAAATCTGTTTCATAGATATTGTGAAAACTGCAGTTCGTATATATGAGCAGTCAGAGTCGCTGTAAGGAGACAAATGAAAACAAAAGCTGATGAGGATGTGAGAGATGAGGAATTGTTATTCATGGCTGGCAGGCATACAGATGGATAGAGAATGGAGTGTGAGAGAGGGGGAAACACAGGAACATGCTTGTATTGTGGAAGAGGAAGGCAGCTTGTGAATGGGAGGGAACAGCCAGATTGGGGGAGGGGGTTGACTTTGTAGACTAGAGTTGGAGACAGTGAGCAACAAAATATGCATTAGAATCCCCAGATGAGACTTCTTACTATGTATAATTTTTTAAAGTAGGAATGATAGCAACAAATATCTTCACTAAACATAAAAACATAGAATGAATAAACAAGCATATGATATACAAATACTAATGCCCATTATGAGAAGAAAATTATAAGTAAAACATATCTTCAGCAGCAAAAATGTTGTGACCCAAAGACATGAAAATTAGGCATAGGTAACTTGAGATGAGCAAAGCCAAGCAAAGATTTGATGGAAATTAGAGCTTATTCACCTATTCTCCAGCCAAGCCTAATAATTGCTGTTCCTGTAAACGAGGAAAGTCCCACTCTCAGGTTGTTCATAGCAAAAAGGCTGATGACCTTGCCCCTACTCTAGTATCCCCATATCCAGTGTGGAAATAGAACCCAGTTTCAATCTGTCTTTGCAAAACTTTCCTGACTTACCATACCAGATCACCTTCTTTTCAATGCCTTTCTAAGGAAATGTGTAATGTGTGTGCTATTAAACTATGTTTACTCTGAATAACATGATCGTCCTCTTGTGCTTTTCTTCAATATCTTTCAGTCAGTTTTCCAGTATTTTCACTAGAAGTTGAGAAGAAATACAACCTCCTGTCTCTGGGAAACTTTAATAGTTATAAATTTTAATAAATAATAATAGCATTTCAAATCAATGTAGAATATATTCATTTGGATATAATCAATTACATTTTAAAGTTCTATTTTAATTTAAAATATATAAAAATATTGTGTGTTCGTGTGTGTGTGTGTGTGTGTGTGTGTGTGTGTGTGTGTGTGTTGCAGGGTGCCATTGAGTTCAAAGGACAACATGTGGAGAATTAGTTCTTTGCCTCCACCATGTGCATCCCAGATCATCAGGCTTGATGACAAATGCCTTCACCTGGTGAGCTACCTCACTGGATCCTGGATTACTGGTAGGTAGCCATGTCTGAGAATCAGCAGATGGAAGCTGATTTCAAGGTGTCAGCCACCAGGAAGAAAATCCATGATGGGCAAATCTCAGATAGACAAAGCCCTGAGACCACAGACTCCAGAATGTCTTTTGCTTCTGCTGTGCCTTCTCATGTTTGCTGCTGCCATCTTTCTCTATTATCTGGTAGAGTGTGAATGTGTGTGGGGAGATCCCCACTGCCTGTAATGTAGCATATTTATCTCATGGAAGCATCCTGTTCTACTGGTCATTTTTTTATGTTTAGATTATTATGAAGGTTTCTTCTTAAGCTGTATTGCCTAATTGATAGTAATAATAATGTTAGTTTAAATAGAGTTTTGATGATAAAAAATAAAACAAGAAAGTGTCACACAGCTAGAACACATGAGTTTCTATTGAGGAGCTGTGTAGACTATGGCTTAGGTTAATGATTAAGATAAACAATTGAGTCACAGTAGCCTAGCTAGTTTAAATTCCTCTAATCATAGTGTTGGGAGAATTGTTCACAGGTTTCTGAGTGCATCATAGCTGAAACAAAGCTTTGAAAATAAATTTAGACTAAGATGTTTTTGTCAAATAACTTTGAGGTGAAAAATCAATGAAGATTGTCTAAATTTTTAGAAAGGCATATAGTTGAATGAGGAACTCATTAACGTCAGGGAACAAATACAAAGCAGTCCAATTATTACTAGCTGATATACTTTCCTTGCTAGGATTGGTTGGTGGTCAAAGATGATGATTAATTCCTTGAACCCATTTTTGCCCTTAATCTCCTGATATAAAAAAAAATACTATTGATGAATGGGCATAAACCATAGAGATTTAAAATAGAGATGACTGATTATTTTTGATATATAAAAGTATAAATTTATGATTCCTTTAAGATTCCTTATAAGATTACCTTTCAAGATAAATAATAAAGTGATTGGTCCTATCTTTGTACCTGCAAAATGCAGCCTGCCAAGAAAACAATGTCTTACTTGCTTACACTTTGTTAATCTATAACAAGTTGTTTGGGTATGAGTGTATGTGGATTCTTGAGAAAATTTGTTTTTCAGCTGTAATATGTAAAATATTTTGTCATGTAAGGGATATGGAAAATATGTTGTTTTTAACTTGTGTTCATTGTAATCATTCAATTGAAAAGTGGAATGTAACCACATTGCAATTTTTATATTGTGTGAAAGATTTAGCTGGCATATATAAGCTGCAAAGGAAAGAATAAAGATAGAATTAAAATAAGTTAGAAGGAAAACTTTAAGAATGAGAGAGTTAGAAGGAGAAAAATGAAAACAACAAGCATGGGACAATAAGGAAGAACAAAGATAGACTAAGGAAACCATCAACAATAGAGATAGAGTTAGAAGGAATCATCAAGAATGAGAGAAGGAAATCACAAAGGAAATAAAAAATAAAGATAATTAAAAAGAAGAATAAAGATCTGAAGAAAACCTTCAAGAGAGTGTGTGAGTTTCTTTCTCCTTAATCCTCTCAGATCAAAAAGTGATAGTATGCACTGGTTCTATGGATTCCCTTCGAGCCTTGCTGATGCTGGAGGCTGGTCCCCCAGGCAGCAATACTAGACATTTGAAAAAACCAATTGTCATCCATAATTTCATCCCCCATATTTCTTATATTTCTTTTGCTGTGACATCCTCTATCTCTTTAAAAAAATCATTTGAACTTAAAATATCACCCTAAATTTTATATCCAGTTAAAATAATTCTTACATGCTTTAACTCATTTTATGATATTGTTTATATATTATTTCACTCTATAATTTTTAATAGACACAATTGACAGAGGATTAAATAAAGTGGGGTAAAAGAATAAAATTAAAGATAATAAAGATAGTTTTAACTGAGATTCAGTGATACAGATAGTTTTAGCATCTGATTGAAAAGATGTAGTCTGACAAATATCAATCCTACTCATAGTGAGATCAAATCAGGTGATTCTTCTATGTCAAGACACACAACCAAAATTTCCGTTTAAAGAATATAATATAAAGGTCCTTCTGGGTACTATTATTTATGAATTTTTCCATGAATCACTTAAAATCTACAATTATTTCACTGATAAGTAGATATTAAACTGTATAAGGTGCAATGATAAAAGTGCATAAAGACATAACTAGTTTGATCTGGCATCTTTCATAATGGTTGTGGGGAGCTACACCCAATATTTTCCTTATCTATCCATTTCTTTTTGTTTAGCTTTGCAAATATATTTTCTATCTATCATCTGTTAACCTATCTTTCATCTGTCTCTCTTCTATCATCTATCTATCTATCATCTATCTATCTATCTATCTATCTATCTATCTATCTATCTATCTATCTATCTATCAATCTATCCACCTGTATGTCTATCTGATCTATTTATCTATCTATATACCTATCTACTTATTATCTATCTATCTATCCATCATCTATCTACCCATCTACTTATCATCTATCTATCTATCTATCTATCTATCTATCTATCAATCATCTATCATCTATCTATTGTCTGTTGTATGTATATGATTTTTCAGAGACACTATATTCTATCCTTATGAAAAGTGTTATATTCTTGAACTTTTTGACATTTTAAAGAATTATCAAATACAAACTCAAGAAAATATTTAAAACAAAATAAAAACTAAGCTCTAGTTTGGCTGTGGTGTACAAACTAATTATAAATATTCAAACAGGTAAAGGGCAGACTAAACTGTGTCTGGAAGCCATTGCTGCCAGCTCTTCAGAACCCTGGGGAACTAAGGATGAATCTCACAGGTTTATGACCTCTCAGGAAAACTTCCATAAACTCCAGCTGGCATCAAGGAGGAAAGTTTGTCTCTTATCTAAGACAATGCTGTGGACAGCACTAGAATAGGATGGTAGCATCCCCATCTGCATTCTACAGCTGTCCTTCTCTCTCCTAGAGGGGAAAAGAAAGGGGAGGATCCAAATATAGTGTTCCAGTCACCACCAAAAGGACTTCTCCACAGAGAAGAGAATACTATCCTCAGATTTTCACAGAGTTGGAATGTAAGATACTATTTTTTTTTGCATTTTTGAAGATACTTTTAAACTATGAAAAAATGATTTAATGTTTGGATGTGTGGGCAGACTGCTGTGTTTAATGCAGTCATGGACCTTTGACTTTGTAACTGTTCTTGACAGAGTTACAGAAACTCTAGTGTTTAGACTCTTCATCTTTAGTATGGATTGCATGGCAAAGCACAAAGGACATATACAAGACTAAAATAAACATGTGGAGCCCAGAGAACAGCATTTTGTAAATGTCAAATATCTAACAGCTGTTAGAATGAAAACTCCTTCATTAATTCCCATTTCTTCCTTCCTTCATTCTGTCCTTCCCCCTTCCTCTCCACCTCCTTTCCTCCCTCCTTCCTTCCTTTCCTTCCTCAGTCCTCCATTCTTTCTTTCCTTTCTTATATATTTCCTTTTTTCTTTCTTACTTCTGAACACATGTCCCAAAACCTCTGTATCTGTCACAAAATTAAACTTTTAGCTTGCAACCAGACAAACCAAAAATTGATTAAATGGACATTTGCTACTCTGTCTCTAAATAGGACTTTGGTTTTAGCAATCACAGTCATGCTGGTCTAGTATATGAATATTCTCATCATTCTGCTTTTTTTTTAATGCATGGAGTATGGTTTGAGACGATATAAAGTATACTGACACAGTATCAGAGATGGACGTGATGCTCCACCCTGTACAGTCATCATGAGAGAAGATAAAGTATATTCATTCTACAACCACATATTAACATACAGCACAGGGAAGAACATTAAATATCAGAGTGACTCAAACTTTTGCATTAACTACATCTACTTAATTTTCCCTCAGTGTGTTGGTTCTGTAGTTATTATCAAGTCCGTATCCCAGGACTGATCGGGAACATGTGAAGTGGTTGATATTCTGAATTAGGTCAGTGCTTTAGACATCACATGCTCGCCTTCTAAAAGAAATATAAATCATTAAGAGCAGAAAAATAGAAAGTTGAGGTACCTGTTAGGAGGGAGATAAAGGAGACAGCGAACAGTACCTTCCCCTATATTTCATGAATAGTAAAGCACTAAAGCTTCGACATTTAGGGAAATCTAAAGTGCAACAGCGAGAAGAGGGACTGACAGTAACTGAAGGGAGCACAGATAGTCCCCAAAAGTGTCTGCTACCTGCGTTCGTAGGAAATATTAATTTTTAGTGATAATCTTAGATCAAAATAGGGTAGGTTTAAGGAATTTTACATAAAAGCCACTTCACACAAGATATTCAGTTATTCTTTTTCTTAGTAAAATCAATATTTATTTGTTTGATTTTATATATATATATATATATATATATATATATATATTAGATAGTGTTTATACTGAGAAAGTGTGACTCATCCTTCTGATAAACTTGAATGTTACATACAATTCTTCATTAATAAAGAAATTCTGTTATTTGGAGAATAACAAATGTTGCTACAAATAGATTTTTTGTTAAAATTAATGGGAAGGAAATAGTGCCTAATGTGAATAGTGGGGCACGGGGAAGCATAATTCCAGAGGTCACTGCTCCAGGAGATAGCTCAGTGGCCACATTTCCTTTTGTGAAGGGTCCCTGAGCATGGCCAGGTACTGCTGTAGTACATTCAAGATTGTGGGGGTTTTTTGTAATTACTTTTTTCATTTATTTTACATAATATTGAGGTTCTTAAGGAAACAAAAATCATGGAATATTTCTGGAGTCATGGACAGAATAAGTTGCTCCATATATGAGAATGTGTATTTGAAATCTTTATCAAAGAACGCATCATGGTTGGATTTTGGGTCCATGGTATGGCTGTTTATGTGAAAGTTTGTAACAGTTTTAAAATGTTAATGAAATAAGTTGTGTGGTACTAGCCCGACTTCTATGTCTGCTAATCAATGATCTGCAAACCTCGCATACTTTTTCTGAACTTAAAAAAATAGATTGTGCATTTACAGTTTTTATTCAGGAGTTTTTCATCCAATATACTTTGATCATACTATTTCTCTTCTCCCAATTCCTTCCAGATCCTACAGATCCCACACAACTTTTTAAGACAGGGAAAGTTGATGTTTATGGATTTTAAAACTGAATTTTATACTCAAAATATTATGACACCAGTAAGATGACAAATGCTGAAAATAAATAGTCTCCACTCTTATTATATACTCCCTTCTAGGTTATAAATTAAGTGTAAAATATCTGTATTAGTTTTTTTCTACCTTGTCACATGTACTATTAGTGTTTAATTATTCCATCTTCATACTATGGGTATTTTACTTATATGAGTGATTTGTAATTTAATAAAATTCTTATTTAATTAGATATTACTGTTATTGAATGCTTAAGATATTTTCATTTTTCAATATATTTGTGACACAGCATCATATCATGATATGGAATTTTCCCATCTCATTTTAACTGTACAATAAAATTTTAGAACTCAGGTTACTAATATAAAAGATACAAAGGTTTTTAGGATCTTGAAATTAATTACCAATACATTTTCTAAAAGGATTATTTGAATTAACACATATTTTATACTTAGTATAATAGTTAAAGTGTGATTTTTATGAAGACTTTTTAGGATTAATTAAAATTTTCTATTAATTTGCATGTGCAGGCATTCACATCTTCCTTTGGTTTACACCTTTGGGAATGTTATTATGAAGAATTATGTACATAACCTCTTGAGAACCAATGAGTTTGTGGGGGAATTATTTGTTAAATAACACCTGGATGTTAGACCACATCATTATTTTGCTATCTTTAAAAAATATATTTTGGGATATTATAATATAATTGTATCATTTCACCCCATCTTTCATCACTCCTAAGCCTCCTGCATACCCACCCCTCTGTGCTTCCTTTCAATTTCATTAATTATTGCTGTATTTTTGATAATAGGAAATGAGGACATTTTTCTCTTCATTGTTTTATTTTTATTAATTTTGAGGAACATAAATATGATAACATTCTAACAGATTTCCACTGATAGTGTCATCATATATCACTATGATGCGTTTGTCATGATTATGAGATAAAAATATATTTCTCCCAACTAAATATAATATTTTGTATTTAACTGAGTTTCCACAATGATGTCTTTTACTCATACTTCTCACTTAATTAATAGTTCAATTCAACATTGTTTTCATCAATTTATGAGATAGTAATTTATACATACATGTAAGTACTTATACACAATGTATTATACATGATAATATTCACATCACCTTCTCCTACTTCCCTCTAACTGTTGATCCCCCTTGTTTCCTCACCTATTCCCTGACTATTGTCTTCTCTAACTCATGTGTGCTGTTTGTATGTGGGTGTGTATGTGTGTATGTGTGTGTGTGTGTGTCTGTCTGTGTCTGTGTGTGTGTGTGCACGCACACGTTTGTGTTATGTGTTCTTGTGTGAATGTTCTCATATGTGTGCAAGTATGCCTATGTGTAGAGGCATTGGTTGATGTCAGGTGTTTGTTGTAATAGATCCTCACTTTAATATGTGTTTGAAACAGGATTTCTCACTTAACCTGGAGCTCACCTATAGCTCACCTGGCTGGTAAGCAAGCTGCAAGGATCAGCCTGTCAAGCTAGGAGACTAAAGGTGTGGGCCACCATGCCTCAGGTTTATCTGGATTCTGAGGTCTTCACGCATGTGCTGCAAGCACTTTGCTGAGAATCTATGTTTGTAAGCTACAACTAATGAATATTTATACTAAATTTTTTTGCTCTTAGGAGAGAAAAAGATAAGCATTAATGAAAGGTAATATTTACGTTGTTCTAGATTAATATTGAGATTTGATTTCCTTTTAACTTCCTACCCAATTTGTCTTTCTTTTGCAAAATAAGGCTATGATAAATAGGAATAGATGTGGTGATCTTTGGGCTATAGCACTGAACTTGATAATTACTAAGGAATAAAAGGTTTGTGTTTAAAAATGCCAGCTCTCACTGTAATTATGAGACAAAAATATCTTAATTTATTTATAAATATGAAGGAAAGCACACATCAGGCTTTGCTGTGGATTATGCTCATTGTAAATAACAAAATGTATTCGTCAATAGCTAGACAGGAAGAGACTGAGTGTGAGAGCCAGACTGGTAGAATTCTGGGAAGAGGAAGGGCAGAGACAAAGGAGAGAGTTGCTGGCAAACGCAGAGAAGCAAGATGAAACTGTTGTACTGAAAAAGGTACCAAGCCACGTGGCTAAATATAGATAAGAATTATGTGTTAATTTAAGTGTAAGAACTAGTTAGCAATAACTCTCAGCTGTTGGCTGAGCATTTATAATTAATATAGGCCTCTGTATCATAATTTGGGAAGCAGTTGCCGGGTATTTGGGAACAGGCAGCTAGAACAGAAAATGTCTGTTTGCAAAAACAAGAAGTAGAATTAAAAATGTGTTTTCTGTGTGTCTATATGCAACAGCTAGCACTAAGCATTCGAAGGCACTTCTCCTGGAGCGTCTGACTCTGTTGGTATCTATGTGATTCTCACATGAAAAGTAGTGGTGGCTCTAATGTTTATGTCCATTTGCAGATCTGAAATCTGAGGCTTGTCAAATTTCAATGCCTTGAAGTAATGTGATACATAACAAACAGAGGAGTTAGAGTTTAGACTCTGACCATGTTTGCCAGAATCTAAAGTTGTTTTGTTGTTGTTTTGTTTTGTTTTGTTTTTTGTTTGTGTCTGTGTATGTGTTCATTGTAAATAATAATGAGTTTTATTGTGGCATTAAAATGAATAATGCTTGTGATCTTTTCACTTGCTATAAGGTTTTTTCCTGATCTTTGGTCTGAAGCTAAAGTGGCCACTGCTAATTTAGATATTGATGTTTTCACACTATCATAAATGAGTATTATCTGATCTAATGACCCTGTAGAGTTTATTTTTTACTATTCTTCCTTCAGGTATAACTCATGGGTAGAGATGAAGCTCATGTTACACACACTGGTGAAGACTGGGGTTGAGAACATGTGGAAGTTGTTATTTTAAGGCAAAAGTACATTGCTGAGACTGTAGTTCTATAAACATGCAATAACGGGTCTACTGACTCTACCATCCCTTGAAATCAGCTTATCTTTCATTCTCTCTCTCTCTCTCTCTCTCTCTCTCTCTCTCTCTCTCTCTCTGTATGTATATATGTATATAGACGTATATAATTTAGTAATAAATATGTATTACTCTATTCAGACATTTTAACAAATGCATATATAAACATATGTATATACATATGTGTATGTATGTATGTATGTATGTATGTATATGTGTATATGAAAATGTGTGAGCATAAAATGTGTTTTACTTATGTATTTCAGTTGTCTATACAAGAGAGAACTCAGGTACAGTTGCAACAGTATCTGCCTGTGGAAAATGAATTTAAGAGCTGGAATATATTTATCTGGTGATCTCATGGGAAAGCTATCTGAGAATAAGGCAACTGACTTTAGAGATGATTTATAACTAGAATTGGTAAGGACATTTAATGTGAGTCCTGTTTTCACATGTTCACATTTTATTTAAACCTTGCAGTTGAGGAGGTAAGCTATTTGTAAACATCTCTGCTATAGAAAGTCTTCTAAATTTCAAATCACATATCTTGAAAAACTTTGTTTGCATAAACAAGGTCAACACTAACTAAATAATTGGCAATTATGAATTTTCAAGACTCTTCAACTTACAATTTCTCTTCCTTATGTCTGTCACCTATTTCTGTATGTGGATGATTGAAACATTGACTTTTCTTCATCATTTTCTCTGTTAGCTTGATCAAGATGTGTCAATCACACATTAACAAAGCAATAAGATATTTTAGTTTTTTACCTGGAAGTAGAGTGTATAAAGACCACCACTGCTCTGCAATTCCTGTCTGAAAATATAAATTCCTTTTCTTCTCTGTTTATCCCAAGGAGAATTTTTTCACTTTAAAAATAGAAAATCTGTACTAAAATACCAGAATAAGCATCTTTTGTGAGTTTGAACTTAACACCTTCTACTAAAATTTTCACCACAAAAAGTAGTAATAATTCATGTGTTTCCACTAGTTTGGCTATTTGTCCCTGTGTTTTTTCCAATCATGGTCCCAATATTTCTTGCTCATATAATCCCTCCTCTCTCTCGCCAACTGGACTCTTGGAGCTCCACCTGGGCCCTGGCTGATCTCTGCATCTGCTTCCATCAGTCACTGGATGAGAGTTCTATCATGACAGTTAGGGTATTCAGCCATCTGATCACCAAAGTAGATCAGCTCAGGCTTTCTCTTAACCATTGCCAGTAGTCTATTGTAGAGGTATCTTTGTGGATTTCTGGGGACCTCTCTAGCACTTTGCTTCTTCCTATTCCCATGGGGTCTTCATTTATCATGGTATCTCTTCCTTTGTTATCCTATTCTGTCCTGATCCAGCTGGGACATCCTGATCCCCTAAGCTCCCATTCCCCCCGACCCTTGCCCTCTGTTACCCACCCCATGTACAGTTTGCTCATGTAGATCCCATCCATTTCTCTGTCATTGGGTGATACCTTTGTCTTTCTTAGGGTACTCTTTAGTAGGCAGCCCCTCTGGAATTGTGAGTTGCAGTCTGGTTATCTTTTGCTTTACATCTAGTATCCACTTATGAGTGAGTACATACCTTGTTTGTCTTTCTGAGTCTGGGTTACCTCACTCAGGATGATATTTTCTAGTTCCACCCATTTGTATGCAAACCTCATGATGTCATTGTTTTTCTCTGCTGAGTAGTAGTCCATTGTGTATATGTACCACATTTTATTTATCCATTCTTCAGTTGAAGGGCATCTAGGTTCTTTCCAGGTTCTGGCTATTACAAACAATGCTGCTATCTGCAGGGGAGACTTTGCCTTGGAGGAGGTGGGAATGGGGAGTAGATTGGGGGAGAGGCTGGGGAGTAGGAGGAGGAAGGACATGGGAACCCGTGGCTGATATATAAAATTACAATTAATTATAAAAAAATAGTAGTAATAATCCTACCACTCCTTGTTACCTAAGTTCTAAGTAGTTACTTAACTTGTGATATCTCAATTACCATGGAAAAAGGCATTATTATATCACACTCTGGGCACAATTTAAAATAATGAATTAAAAGAAAAATCTCTACACTTCGAACATGCACATTATAATTAGTGACAAAAATTTCTGGTAGGTCTTTATGCTTAAGAAAAAAATTAGTCCATTTGAGATTCTAATTATTCTCAGGATGTTCAAGATAATTTAAAATGTGATGAGGATTTCCAATAGCATTCTAAACTATATTTTGCCCATTCTTCTGTTGGTAAATGAATGTACTGATCAGACATGAAAGAATATTCATCTCTGAATCATTCCAAGTAGATAGCAGACATGATTATTAATATATAGTCTTTTCTCTATGGGCATAACATGTAAATATCTCACAATGCTTTTTGATACTCTAATTCAGGAATCCACTAGAGAATCATAAATGTCAGCATTTCAATTACAAACCACATGTGAATGCTTTGCATAATGAAAATAGCCAGCACTTTAATTCTACATGATCTCTGAATACTGCGTCTAGGAAATGACTTTTTTTCTTTTGTTAAAAACAAATTCATACATGTATACCTTGTCTATGTTATTTCTACCCTAACTTTTCTCCTTCCCTTTCAGACTCCTATTGCAGTTTTCCCTTAAGATTCATGGTCTTTTCCTTACTGATTATTAATATACATGTAAATATATACATATATATGCCTATCTATCTATCTATCTATCTATCTATCTATCTATCTATCTATCCATATCTATGTCTATCTATCTATCTATCTATCTATCCATATCTATATCTATCTACCTACCTACCTACCTATCATCTGTCTATTATATGCATATATACATATGTATCCTGTTCAGTTTACCTAGTGTTGATTGTATGTACATGTGTTGAACAATGCACTTGGTTTTTTCTATTCTGAATTCCAGGAAAAAAATTATTTGCTACTACCCCAACTTTTTGATGATAATATATACTTAATTGAGGCAATTTTTCCTAATATTTGCAGATTTACTTCTTCATTCTTCTTGAAATTATGTAAAACCAGAGTTTTGTAACAGAGTTTATATTCCTTGGACTTTCACAGAACCCTAAAGTCCAGAAAGTAGTTTTTATTGTATTTTTGTTTGTCTACATTGCAACTGTTGGTGGCAACATGATAATTGTGGTGACCATTGTCTGTAACCCAGCACTCATAGACTGCCCCATGTACTTCTTCTTGGCATTCTTGTCACTACTGGATACATGCTTCTCTTCTGTCACCACACCAAAAATGGTTATGGACTCCCTCTATGAGAAGAAAACCATCTCCTTTGAAGGATGCATGATGCAGCTCTTTGCTGAACACTTTCTTGCAGCAGTAGAAGTGATTGTCTTGACAGCCATGGCCTATGACCGTTATGTAGCCATTTGTAAGCCCCTGCACTACTCTTCCATCATGAACTGGAAGCTCTGTGGGACACTGATGGGGATAGCATGGACAGGGGGATTCTTGCATTCTATCATACAAATTATCTTCACTTTGCAGTTACCCTTCTATGGACCCAATGTCATTGATCATTTCATATGTGACTTGTTCCCATTACTAAAACTTGCCTGCACTGACACACATATCTTTGGCTTTTTGGTGGTTGCCAACAGTGGGTCTATCTGCATAATCATCTTCTCTATTATGCTAGTATCCTATAGCGTCATCTTGTTCTCTCTGAGAGCCCATAGTTCTGAAGGACGATGGAAAGCTCTCTCCACCTGTGGATCCCACATTGCAGTTGTGGTTTTGTGCTTTGTTCCATGTATATTTGTATATGCACGGCCTCCATCTATATTCTATTTTGACAAAATGGTGGCAATATTGTATACTATCCTAACTCCCTTCCTTGCTCAATCCTGTGATTTACACTTTTAGGAATAAAGAATTGAAAAGCGCCATGAAGAAAATGTGGAAAAGACTGATGGTGATATCTCATGGAAAGAGAGATATAACATTATCAGTTCTAGAGTTGAGCTCCAGATGAGGGCAGTGTCTGAACCTGGAGAATGTAAGATTGGAGATAGAGAAATAAGACACAGGACACCTTTGAGTTTTGTTTTATGAGAGATAAGCAGAGAAAAAGCACAACGCAGCATGGCTTCACCTACTCTGACAATCTGCCTCTCTTACAGGTTATATTTATATGTGAAATTTCCTCATAGATTTTAATCATTGATTTTAAGACCTTCTAATGGTACATATTTTTC
This sequence comes from Peromyscus leucopus, assembly GCF_004664715.2. NCBI lineage: Eukaryota > Metazoa > Chordata > Mammalia > Rodentia > Cricetidae > Peromyscus > Peromyscus leucopus. The sequence continues at coordinate 64,281,971 of NC_051066.1, forward strand.
CTAAAGTTTCCTTTGATTATATAAGCATATCAGAATAAAAGAAGCAAATGAATAAACAGCAAATTTCATGAGAACTAAAATCTATATTTTAGTTCATAAAACATTATGATAAAATCATTTTTTTTCTTTTTTTTAATTTAAAAGCTTTTTTACATACCAACCACAGTTCCCTATTCCTTTCCTCCTCCCATTTGCCTTCCACTTTCTCCCACCCCATCTCCCATCTGCATTCCTCAGAGAGAGTAAGGTCTCCCATGGTGAGTCAACAAAGTCTGTCACATCAAGTTGAGGCAGGGCCCTGAAAAAAGTAGAACATAAGATTCCTAAAACTGCTTACTTTGCATTCGGGAGGGTACCAAGGCTTGTCATTAGTTTTATAATCAAAAACTTTTCCTGTCCATGCTAGTTCTGTGTTTCTGAGGCAGAACATGAAAATGTAATGATTCAGTTATAGTTTGGCAGCTTCTGAAATTTCCCTAAGTTTTTCTTCTTTAATGATTTTTTTCCAGATCCTATGTCTCATGCTTACTAATAGTACTTAAGTAAAAGGTTCTGTAGAAGACTCAGTTTTTTATTTATTTATTTTTGCATAGCTGATTCTCCTAGGGAACTACCATAAATTTTATTCCTTTTTTTCATTTTTCTTTATTAAGAAATTTTCCACTCACTCCACATACTATCTACAGATCCCCCCTCCTCCCTCCACCCACCCCAGCCCTCTTTCCTAATCCACCACACATCCCCACTTCCCCCAAATCAAGGTCTCTTATGGAGAGTCAGCAGAGCCCAGCACACTGAGTCTAGGCAGGTCTAAGCCCATTCCCACTCCACCAAGGCTGTGCAACGTATCACACAACAAGCACTGGATTCTAAAAGCCTGCCCATAGACCAGGGACAGATCCCAATTGCCCTGCCTGGGTGCCCGCCAAACATTTTGAGCCAAACAACCATCTTCTGTATCCAGAGGGCCTAGTCCAGTCCCATGGGGGCTCTACATCCACCAGTCCACAGTTTATGGGCTTCCACTAGTATGGCCAGTCATCTCTGCACATCCTCCCATCATGATCTCAACATCCCTCGCCTGCAGTATCTCTTCTCTCTCTCATCAATTGGATTCTCAGAGCTAGGATAGCTAAAACTATCCTGTATAATAAAGCAAACTGTGGAGGCATCATGATCCCTGACCTCAAGCTCTACTATAAAGCTATAGTAATAAAAACAGATGAGTACTGGCATAAAAACCGACATGTGGACCAATGGAATCAAATTGAAGACCCTGACATTAATCCACACACCTATGAACATATGATTTTCAACAAAGAAGCCAAAACTGTACCATAGAAAAAATAAAGCATCTTCAACAAATGGTGCTGGCATAACTGGATGCTAACATGCAGAAGATTGCAAATAGATCCATATCTGTCGCCATGCACAAAACTCAAGTCCAAGTCGATCAAAGACCTCAACATAAATCCAGTTAAACTGAACTTGATAGAAGAGAAAGTAGGAAGTAGTCTTGAACACATTGGTACAGGAGACCACTTCCTAAATATACCACCAGTAGCACAGACACTGAGAGCTACAATTAATAAATGGGACCTCCTGAAACTGAGAAGCTATTGTAGAGCAACGGACAAGTTCAATAAGATCAAACGACAGCCTACAGAATGGGAAAAGATCTTCACCAACTCCACATCTGACAGCGGGCTGATCTCCAAAATATATAAAGAACTCAAGAGCTAGACATCAAAATACTGAACAACCCAATTAAAAAAATGGGATATAGAGCTTAACAGAGAATTCTCAACAGAAGAATCTCAAATGGCTGAAAGGCAATTAAGCAACTGCTCAACATCCTTAGTCACCAGGGAAATGCAAATCAAAACAACGCTGAAATACTATCTTATACCTGTCAGAATGGCTAAGATAAAAAAACACTGAAGACAGCTTATGTTGGAGAGGATGTGGAGCAAGGGGAACAATCCTCCACTGTTGATGGGAATGCAAACTTGTATAGCCACTTTGAAAATCAGTATGGCAGTTTCTCAGAAAATTGGGAACAAGTCTTCCTCAAGACCCAGTTTTACCATTCTTGGGCATATACCCAAGGAATGCTCAATCTTACCACAAGGACACATGCTCAACTATGTTCATATCAGCATTATTCATAATAGCAAGTTTTATTCTTATTAACATCAGCTTCTATAGGAATTGTTACATTATCCCAGTTCTAGCCTTCAGTTTAGGGCCCTTAACAAGGAATTCAAACACCACACTTTAACAACAAGTAATTCAAACATTAAACATAAAAGGAAGAAATTCAAACCTTAAACATGCAAAAGACACAGGTAAGAGTTGTGTGGCAAATTCCACCATGGGCAGTGAAGGGTCAGTCCAAGCCATCCAATCACTGGAAGTTTGTCAGGCAGTGTCTTCAAGACGATTATCATCACCATATCAATAAAGAAGCCAAAATGTTTTTAATAAAAAACATTCTTGGTTTTTCTTTGTACAGAACAAGTCATGTCTGTTACTCGCAAAAAATCTTAAAAGGGTCAGAAATGATGTGTTCGTTTTATTTTAAGTATCAGTTAATAGCTGGCAACCCATTATTTTCAAGTGTATATGAATGAGATTTGAAATTTGTGCTTCCTTATGTTGTAGTAATTTTAGAACAATTGAAAGGGAATTTATGTATCTAGTTATTTGTCATTCACTCTACACTAAGCACAATGAAAAACATTTTATAGAATTCAGTGATTTCTGGAAATAACCAGGGCTCAAGACAGGCAAATAGGAAAGACCTCAAAGAACCTCAACTGTAGATATTTTTGTGTGATAGGGTGCCAGCATTCAGTGTGGGATTATCAGTAGCAACTACATAGTGTAAGTACAATCTTTAATTTATTGAGATATGTAATTTGATTAAATCAATTGTGTGTGTTCCTCTACTGACAGGTGAGATACTCTTTTGTACTGATTTGGTACAGGAATTGATTGGGGAAGATATTTTTATTCAAGTATCAAGAATGAGAACACTTAAGCAACTCCTTACTAGCAACATATGAAAATGGAGGGACCCGATTTCCCCAGTTCCTAAAGTAACAAGGTAGCCAGAGAACCAAAAACCAAAAAGTTGTGCCACATATTACATATCAACCTCTTAGTTGAGTCTAATTAATCTCAGCCAGCCATGTGGTTTCTGAAATAAATGTATTTTTCAGAAAAAAAATGAATTTCTCTTGTTATATCAATAAAGATGAAATGCCAATTAAACATATAATATGGAAACAATACTGAAAAATCCATTTTTTCTTTTCTTAATATTTCATGCCAGTTCAAAGTAAAAGAGTACATTTTTCCCTCAAAATGTATGTGGCATAAATTTTCATCAATTTTTGGAAGGAAGATTTCATGAGGGATTATGTTTAGGGTGTAAACAACAATCTGAAACGTGCTTATGTATTACATATGACCACATGGATAACAGAAGCACGGGGACTTTAATGGGGCTTCCCTCTCCATTTTTATGCTCCATCTTTCTTCCTCCTAACAGGGTTTGATTTTTGATGTCTTTTTCCTTCCAAACAATGATTTTTACTCTTGATCAGTCCCTTTATTACGAGTACTAATGAGGAAAACTAATTCTGGTTCAATTGTTTTATGATTCTTTGGATCCACATTTTGAAACACAAAACAACAATACCTTATTCAGAACAGAGTATAGTGATGGATATAGATTTATGTCAAATTCAAACTTAAAAACAAGTACTTGCACATAGTTTTATCCTCTCACAACTGCGTAGATTTGCCAATGATGCACAAGGAGAGGAATTCCTAATACTCTTCTCAGGGATAAACAAATGCTGAGGGAGGGTTACTCAGTACTTATCATTCTTACTTGTTTAGTTCATGGTTTGGCAAAATTCTTTCTATAACAATTGCTGATTTAGGTTTTCATTTTGTTTCCTAAGGTGAGTCTCCATAACATGATGAAAACCATTCTCATATTTTTAGCTCTTGGACAATACATCTCTTGAGCTCACACTAAATTAGCTCATTGCTGTTACTGTAAGTATTAAAATTAATTTAAATAAATGATTTCCAATGTTAAAGTGTAAATTAAAAAAAATCTAGGGACATATAAATCTCTAGAATATACTATACATGTATATGTATTCAACATATATTAAATATTTATGTATGTATATACACGTACATATACATACATACACACACACACAAACACACACAGAGCAAGAGAAAGAATATATCTCAGAAGCTTAGGTTCTCTTTGAGTGTTTTAGTTAACTATGCCCTTAATTTGATATCCTGTATCCATCTACAAAGTGCCAAGATTCAGTCATTTGGCATTGTGCCTTGTTCTTGAAGCATTGGCACATAACCCAGCACCTTGTATATGCCAGGCATGGGCTCAACCATCTGAAACACATTAGTAAATCAAATCTATGAAAGGAATTCGAGATGTGTGTTTGTGTGTGTGTGTGTGTGTGTGTGTGTGTGTGTGTGTGTGTGTGTATGCCTGCACATAAGCACAAACATCTACAGCTGTGCATATTCAGTGTGTGCTTATGTTCATGAAGAGAAGAGGTCAACATTCTGTATTGTATATCAGGAGTCATTCTTCTAGTTTTGTTGAGCCATTGTCTCTCATTTGTGAGGAACATTTCAATTAGTTAGGCTGGCTGGTGAGTGAGCCTTAGGAATTAGCCTGTCTCTGATTCCACAACTCTGTGATTATAAGTATTCCATTATTTCTGGATTCCTTATGTAGTTTCTGGGCTTGGAATTAAGACCTTGTTCTTGTAGAGTGAATGGTATCTCATAGAGCGTTTTGTTGGGAAAGGATCAAGCCTGACTGACTAGATAATTTTTTTCTCAGCTTGAAGCTAGAAAAAGTCATCCATTCTTAATTAAGAAACTGTCTCCATAATATCAGGCTGAAGGCATACCTGTAAAACATTATCTTATATAGTGATTGATGGGGGAAGGTCTACCTCATTGTTGTTTGTGCCATTCATGGGATGGTGATCCTGGGTTCTATAACTAAGCAGGATCAGTAAGCCAGGAGGAGCAAGTCAATAAGCAGCATCCTTCCATGGCCTCTAAATCAGCTTCTACCTTCAGGTTCTTACCTTGTTTGAGTTTTGTCTCTTGTCCTAACTTCATTTGATAATAAATTGTGCTATAGAAGTGTATGTTTTATTTAAACTCTTTCCTCCCAACTTACTTTTTTGATTATGATGTTTCATTATAGCAATGGAAACCCCAACTAAGAAACTGAATGTGGTGGTTTGAAAGAAAATGTCCCCCAAAGGAAGTAGCACTAATGGAAGGTGTGACTTTGTTGGAGTAGGTTTGGTCTTGTTGGAGGAAGTGTGTCACTGTAGATGTGGGTTTTGATGTCTCATGAATGCTCAAGCCATGCCCAGTGACATGAACCACTTCCTGTTGCCCACAAGTCAAGATGTAGGACACTCAGCTACTTTGCCAGTACTGTATCTACCTGAATACTACCATGTCACACCACAGTCAGAATGGACTAAAGCTTTGAAAATATAAAGCACTCCAGTTAAATATTTTTCCTTTATAAGAGTTGTCATGGTCATAGTGTCTCTTTACAAAAATAGAAACCCTAACTAAGACAGAAAATTGTATCAGGAGTGAGGTATTGTTGCTATAGGCCTGACCATGCTTTTCCGTGAAGGAATATGAACCCTGGGACTGTGGATTAGAAAAGCAGTTGGACACTTTAAGTGCTGCTTAATGGGCCATACTAGTAGGAACATGGAATAAAGGGAGTGGTGACCTTATGGCAAGATTGTGCCGATCTAAACTTGAAATTTGTGAAAAAGTGTAGACAAATTTCTAAACAGTCTTATTAAATAAGAAACACAGAGCCAAATACAGAGGTAATAGCCAAAAAGATCAGAGCGAATAGCCATGACTAGCCTTAGCTTACCACTACTCAGTAGCTTCCACAGAGAGAGTTTCTTCCTGTCTGACCTGTGTCTTTATTGCCTTCCTGTTCTGCCTTCTCATTGGCTCTAAGCCCAGCCACATGACTTCCTTGTCACTGCCTAGATCTATACAGACCCCCAGGTCTCTATGGTAGGTACTGGGATTAAAGGCTCTTGTCACCATGCTTGGCTGTGTCCTTGAACACAGAGACTCTGCTTGCCATGTGATTGGATTAAGGGCATGTGCTACCACCACCTGACTTCTGTTTATAGCTATGACCTTTGATTTCCAGGCAAACTTTATTAACATACAAATAAAATATCATATTTTGCCAAATAATTATCATGACTGCAGTCTGAGATATTGTTCTTACTGTCAGACCCCCATCCTCCAGCTTCATCCTTTGGCAGCATATGCCCTGCTTCATCCTCTTGCTTGATGAAGCATTGAATGCTGTCAGACCCCTGGGGGGTCTTCAGGCCATAGCTCTCACCCTTTTATCTTGACAAAGCTAGTGCTTAGTCAAGCTGGTGATTAGTGCCAATCATTGATCCTCACTTGACCTTGGGATGCCTGAGATTGTAGACTTGGATCACATTTTTTTTAATTATTTTATTTTTTCCTCTCTGCTGCAGCCATGGGAAATAAGGCTTTCTCCTATCAGTTCCACTCCTCCTCTGAGAAATGGCCCAAACATCCCTTAGATAACAAAAAAAAAAATGGACACCTACTAGCTCATTGGACCCCAATATTTTACAGGAATTTTCTAACTTCTCCCAGCTTATATCCAAGCTTTCTTTTATCTAAGCTCTAAACCTTCCTTTCTTGATTCCTTTTTTTCTGCTGACATGCTCTGACAATTTCTAATAACCTACTGCCTGAGGAGTGCAGATGAGTTTGGGAGCAGGCTGGGATACATGCAGATGATGTTCATCAAACTAGAGTTCCTCATCCACCTGGGTCTGAGGTGGTTCCCAATCAGGACCTACATTGGGATAATAATATTCCCGGTGGCTCTCTAGCTAAGGATAAATTTATAACCTGCCTCCTGGCAGGCTTTCATAAATCTACCCTCAAACCAGTAAATTATGGAAAGCTAAAAAACATAATTCAATATAAGGAGATGCTGAGAGCCCAAAGGGCAGACAGCTCCTTATGACCCACTTTGTCTAGCAGAACTTCCCCGACATCAGGGATAAACTTAAGCATCTGGAGAGAGCGCCTCTGACCTCAAAGCTAGATCCTAGTGATGGCATTTATGGTGTACCATGGGAGAGATGAGAAAGCCCATAAACAGAACTGCTAAATGCTGGCACACATTTTCCCACCGGCATCCTGAAAGCCTCCAGGTCCCTGTTTTAAATGTGGTTGAGGGGGCAACTGTGTTCTTGCAAGCTGTGCCCATCATGGGCCACCAACAAGGCCTTATCTAAAATACTACCAAGAGGGACACTGGTCAGCTGACTGGCCCCATGAACCTTGTGGTATGGGGACATCAAATGAGGACCACCCTCCAGCTGATCTGCTAGACTTGGTGTTGGGGAAGGATTGAAGGTGCCCTATTCCCAGCCTGACCACAGCCATCTTTCACAGGGAACCCAGGATAGCCATTACAGTATTGAGGTGAGCCACTTACTCAGTCCTGAGGGAGATTTGGGGTCCCACCTCTCCTTGTTTCCCTATTGTTGGGGTAGGGTGACAGCCTTACCCACTTCACCAGACCCCTGAAAATATACTTAATTTTATTTTCAGGGGTATCCCTCTCACCCACACACTTTTAGTTGTGCCAACCTGTCCTGTACCCCTAATGGGAAGACAATTTCTAGCTAAGGTAGGAGCTTTTATTTCATTTGCTCCCCCCATTTGCCTCAATCCAGACTCATCAGCAACACCTTTTCTCCTCTTCCTAGTCACCCAGCCCACTAGCTCTGACATTTCCTTTCTCTTGCCAGTTTCCTGTGGCTGTTTCTTAACATGTTTAAAAATTCTCCAGAGCTCCAGAGCCAGCTTGAGTCCACCTGGACAGGTCAGATCCACTCCAGACAAGTATAATTCAAACTTTCATGGTCCTGGGACCCCACTTCCTCACTTTGGGGAATCCACCAACATAAAACTTTTTCTAAACTTCCTCTCCTGCCTTGCCAGCACCTTGTCAGACCCAAACAGCCACAGAGCCCTGAGCAGCAAAAGAGGATGGGTGATTCCTAATGCAGCAGAGGACAACCCACTACCTTAGGAAGTCTGGCTACCTCAACATTCCCCTTTCCTACCCCCCAAGAGTTAACCAACGCCAACTGAGTCAGCAGGAAGCAGTTTTGGGAGACATGGCACCCCTATTCCTGTTCACCAATCATTTTTACTAGAACAAAGAGTCTGGAATGATAGAATTTCTAGCCACTTCCCCATGACCGCACATGTACTCACAAGACAATTAATCATCCCAGGGCCTTATATCCTGTGTAATCTGTGCGTTGCATATCATATAATCTATGTGCATGTATGGCATAGCTATGTAAGCCCATATGCACATGTGCAGCAGAATCAAAAAAAGTGGGTCCCACATACCCCTACCCCTCTTCCTGCATAATCTTTCAATAGGCCCAAGCAACCCCTTCTATTCCCTTCTGTTAATAAACACTTATAGTGGGTTTTGTTGTGCTTCATAGGTTTTCTCACATGGTAAACAGTGCTGCTTAATGAATAACATTGTGCTGCATAATAAACAACACAAGCCCTTGTGGTCCAAGGAGTGGAATGTGGTAGTTTGAAAGAAAATGTCCCCCCAAAAGATTAGCATTAATTGGAGATGTGGCCTTGTTGGAGTAGGTGTGGTCTTGTTGGAGGAAGTGTGTCACTTTGGAGGCAGACTTTGAGGTCTCAATATGACCAAGCCATGCCCAGTGATAAAGACCCCTTCCTGTTGCCTACACGTCAAGATGTAGGACACTGGGCTCTTTCTCTAGCACCATGTCTGCCTGCCTACCACCATGATGATAATGGACTAAAGCTGTGAAAATGTAAACCACCGCAATTAAATGTTTTTCCTTTATAAGAGATAGCATTGTTATGGTGTCTCTTCACAGCAATAGAAACCCTAACTAAGACACCGACTAATGAAACTTTCTAGGTCATATGAATGTCATATGACTCAAAAATCTTTATCTTGTAATGTGAATGTATTTCCCATATATTCATCCCCACTGGCACTTGTGATGTCACCTGAATTTTGGCCAATCCCAGATATCAAAGTGGTGAGGCTACCCAATGTCAACCTCAAATAAAGTACACAGATATTATGCATTTGGTTGTAAAAACTTGGTTGTCATTTACTTAATGACTAATATGCATTTGTAATCGAATACATACCATATTTATCATTCTGGGTCGGGGTTATCTCACTAGAATGATTTTTCCTACTTCCATCCATTTGCCTGCAAATTTCATGATGTCACTTTTTAACAGATGAGTAATACTCCATTGTGTAAGTGTTCCACAATTTATTTACCCACTCTTCTGTTTAGAAATATCTAGGCTGTTTAGGAATGCCTGGTTATTATGAATAAAACTACAGTGAACACGTGTGAGCAAGTGAAGATTTGCTGGTTCATACATAAGGATAGAATATCCTTAGGGTATATGCCCAAGAGTGGTATAATTGGATTGAGGATAGATTCCCAACCTTCTGAGAAAATGTCACACCGATTTCCATAGTGGCTGTACAAGTTTGCATGACCACCAGCAATATGAATACTGAGTCCCTTATTCCACATCCTTGCAAGCATATGCTGTCTTTCGTGTTGATGTTTTAGTCATTTTTACAGGTATAACGTGGAATCTCAAAGCAGTTTGGAGTTGCATTTCCCTTATGGCCAAGGATATTGAACATTACTAATTTTTCTCAACTATTTGAGTTTCTTCTACTGAGAATTCTCTGTTTAGATCTGTATACCATTTTTAATTGGATTATTTGATTTTTTGATATCTAATTTTCTTTATAAATTTTAGATGTTAGTATGCTATCAGATATGGAGTTGGTAAAATTCATTTCCCATTTTGTTGGCTGCCACTTTGTCTGAATGATGTCCTTTGCCTTAGAGAGAGTTTCAGTTGCATGAGGTCCTATTTATCAATTGTTGATCTTAATGTCTGAGCTATTAGTGTTCTTCTGTTCATAAAGTTGTCTCCTGTACCAATGTTTTCAAGGCTCTGCCCCCTCTTTCTCTTTTGTCAGTGTCAGTGTATTTGGTTTTATGTTGAGGTCTTTGATCTATTTGGACTTGAGTTTTATGTAGGGTGATAAGTATGGATCTGTCTGGATTCTTCTACATACAAACATCTAGTTTGACCAGAACTATTTGATGAAGGTGCTACCTTTTGTCTAGTGTGTGTTTCTGGCTTCTTTACCAAAAATCAGAAATCCATAGGTGTGTTAGTTTATGTCTGTATCTTCAATCTGATTCCACTGATCAACATATCTATTTTTATGTGAATACCATATTGTTTGTAATCCTATAGCTCTGTAGTACAACTTGGAATCAGGAATGTTGATACCTCTAGTAGTTTTTGTATGTTTGTTTGTTTGTTTTGTTGTTGTTTGTTTTTTGTTCAGGATTGTTTTAGCTTCCCTGCATTTTGTGTTTTTCCATATGAAGATGAAAATAGTCCTTTCAACGCTGAAGACTTTTGTTGTAATTTTTTATGGGAATTTCATTGAATCTGTAGATTAATTTGGTAGATGACCATTTTTACTATACTAATCTTACTGTTCCATGAGCATGGGAAATATTTCCATCTTCTGATATTTTCTTCAAGGACTTGAAGTTTTTACTATATACAAGCCTTTATCTTGCTTTATTAGAGCTATCCCAAACATTAAATGTTATTTGAAGTTATTGTGAAAGTTACTGGTTCCCTGATTTCTTTCTTAGTCTGTTTATCATCTCTAAAAGAGGTCTACTGATTTTTGAGTGTTAATCTTGTATATAACTACTTTTCTGAAAGTGTTTATCAGCTGTAGGAGTTCCTTAGCAGAATTTCTCAGGTAACTTATATGCAATCATATTGTCTACAAATAACAACACTTTGACTTCCTCCTTTCCCTTTTGTATCCCCTTAATCTTCTTTAGTTGACTTATTGATCTACCTAAAACATCAAGTATTATATTGAATATACATGTAGAGAGTAGACAATCTTATCTTGTTCCTGATTTCAGTGGAATGTCTTTGAGTTTCTCTCCATTTAATTTGATGTAGGGTGTAGGCTTGGTGTAGCCTGCCTTCTTTATGTTTAGGTATGTCCCTTGTATATGACCCAAGACTTTTCTTTATCTTCTTTCTTTTCTCTAGCCCACCCTGGAAACATTTTTATATAATATTATTGGAGAAATAATAGTCTCCTTTCAATAGTCTCATAGTACAATAATAATATAGTATTTAATATAATAATAGTCTCTCATTCTTTACATAAAGCAAATCAAAAATATTAATATAGCATTAATTTTATATCCCTTAAGGGATTGTATGTGTCTGCACATGCATATAATTGGGTAAGGATATATGTTAGTAAAATTTATATTACATTCACAAAATGCCCAAGGTAAACAATTTAAACAAAGGAATGGTTTACAATGATTTACAGTTTTATAGGTTTCACTTCATGTTTCCCTGGATCAGTTGCTTAGGGCATGTAGCAGAACAGTAAATTATGTTGAAAGCATGAATAGAAAGGGATTATTTATTCTTGGATCATGAAGAGAGGCAGGGACCCAATATTTACTCAAGGGTACACATATATGAACCAAATTCCTTCTAGAACATAGAATTACCACCTGAAAGTTCTGTCATTCCCCATTAGTTTCACAGGCTGATGATCAACCTTTAGCACAGGCATTCTAGAGGACATTCCGGATCTAAACTTTAACACAGTCCAGTATCACAATACTGTCCTTCTCTCACTAGGACATTTTATTAATTAGCTTGTGAAAGGAGCATAAAACAGTATCCATTGCTTTTCAACATGGTATTGTTTTAAAACTGAAGTGAGGGAAGCTTGTGTAATTTTAGTTTGCTGTTGACCCTGTTCATGTTTGACCTTGATATGATTCAATGTAAGGTACAGTTATGTTTTGATTATGCTTAAATGTTGAAAAACAAGTTGTTTACTATTATTATTACTAGAATATCAATCTAGTTAATGTTTGATATAAAATCACATTGATTACAAGCAGGCTGTTCATAAAATTTGGAGAATACATATTTATAGATTGACAACAAATCAAATATCTGTGACTAGTGGTAATAGTACCATTGTGAAGCATGGAAGTGATAGTAACATGTGCAGTTGTATTGTTGAAGTGTAGAGGCATAAGAAATAACAGTCATGTAAGCATTTCAATTTCAACCTGTCAAATGTTGAAGTCAAGTTTAGTAATTGGCTGAGGCAAATGTTGAAGTCGAGATTAGGAATTGGCTGAGGCAAAGCCTCAGTATATTCCTACTTAGAGGCCTGCAATAAGATCTCAAGTTTAAGAAAAAATTTGTACAAATCACAAAATGTTCTTAGGTACCTTGAATATAAATATAAGAACTTCCTAGGAACACCTAGGTTTTGAATAAGGGTGGCCATGCTCTGTATGAAAGGAGCGGGGGAAGTCATCTCAGGAAGCAGATATTGTAAAAACAGTGTTGGCATGGATTCACCGATGGGGAGGAAGGAAAGAAGTAAACTGTGTTAATGACAGATCTTGACCAGGCAGGGCACTGGAGACTAAAACATCACCCAAGGCTGCCAACATAATGAGCTCAGAGAATCTTTTGCTATGCTTGGGTAATTGGGCCCTGTTTGCAAGAGTTATTTTCAGTAGCCCAACTCTGAAGCTTCTTGCCAAAAACAGTTGACTGCTAGAATCCATCATTGGGGAATTTATAAACAATAGGCCTGTTAGTGTAGGAATGGTTTTGGCAACAAGCACCGCAAACAATTAAAAGATTGCATCAGCCTTGGAGACCAAGAGACCATGTGGGCAGGAGATACTGACCACAGTGTGTCAGGCATCTCTAGGGATGCTCTGTCCTCTTTCAGCTGCATATGCCTGAAGCAGAAGATGACATTCTAAGGTTTCTGTGCATGAGATTGTTTTGAAAAAAGAATCTTCATGAGCATCATGTGCATATATTTTCCCAGCCAGATTTAATAATAACACTGAGAAGTAACCGGCATGTGCCTATGCATCTCTGAATATCTGCAAAGTAGTAATTTTTAAATTATGATGTACACTGAAAATAATTCTTTTATTAGGGAGGTCATAATTTCACATCCAAAAATTCTCTTATATTTCAAAGACTATGCATGCAGAATCTGACTATAGAAGGTATCAGGTATATTAAAGATATGGTTAGGGAGGCCAATCTGTTTTACGTTCCCAGGTGACATTCTAGGAAAGGAAGAACTATAACACTTCACACAGTGTTTTAAAAGTTTCATTTTTATACTTCTGGTAGGCTTTGCAACTCATTGTTACTTAATGTATGTTTTTAGGAATATAAAGAAATTATCAAATAAATATTTTTAATTACATATTATAATACTCATATAATCACATTTAAATTTCCAGATCAGATATTTATATATATGAATAATAATAGTAAGGCTTTGCATCTCATAATGAGTATTGCTTCAAAAATATTAATCTATTTTAGTGCTTAAGAAATGTTTCAAATGTGATGACCTGAACCAGTTGACATTAAAAATAGATCTGAGAATGCAAATTCAAGATTGTTATGGTTTTTAAATTCATCTATTTACCTATTTAGAACCACAAAGACATAATAGAGCATTCATCATGTCACTCATTTCCTTATAGTACACAAATTACTAAATTTGTTTACAAATAGCTCTTTTTCTTTGTGGCCCACAGACTGAATTTCTTTGACTATGTGTAGAGTATATGATATCATCATAGGCAACTAAGTATTGCCATGTATTGCAGTTTATGAACTGCATTGCAAAGATATATTTTAAAATGCTTATGATTGCATTGTTCATAGTAATCAAATGTTTGCTGAGAGGCTAATGAGTGAATGGCTTTCAAATAATTAAAATATAATAAGGTAAATAGTGAAAACAGTCCTAAAGTGTTTCATTTATTCAAATTGAAATGGAAGTTTTAGGTGTGAACAATTAGGATCCATTGAGAAAATTATATCAAATCATATTATCACCATCCTTAAGCAGTCTGGATATATCTACAAAAATGTTTAAATTCTGCATAGGAAAACAGCAAATGTCCTCGAAGATTGAACTAAATAAATTTTCCTTTTGGATACTGCTGTCCACACTATATCATGAAGAAGCTCACACTCTGTCATGGGGATATTCTAACATTTACATTATCCCTGCATGACTTTTTCATGATTCTTTAACACAAGATTCTTGTGCTCCTTTGAATATTCTTTAAATATTGGTGAAAGCTTAGAGATCATTGTTGGCTCACTCATTCCATAACTGTCTTCTTTCAGAGACATCACTCTGTTTTATCTAAAATATGGTTTTATTTATTTCTTTTTTCTTTTATAATTTAATTTAATTTTACATATCAGCCACCAATTCCCTTGTTCTCTCCCCTCCCGATGCCCCCCTGCCTTCTCCCCAGGACACCGCCCAATCTTATCTCCTCCAGGGCAAAGACTCCCCTGAGGACTGAGTTCATCCTGGTAGATTCAGTGTAGGCAGGTCCAGTTCCCTCCTCCCAGGCTGAGCCAAGTGCCCCTGTATAAGCCCCAGGTTTCAAACAGTCAACTCATGCACTGAGTACAGGACCTGGTCCCACAGCCCGGATGCCTCCCAAATAGATCAAGCTAATCGACTCTCTCACTTATCCAGAGAGTCTGATTCAGTTGGGGATTCCTCAGCTATTGGTTCATAGTTCATGTGTTTCCATTCATTTGGCTATTTTGTCCCTGTGGTTTATCCAACCTTGGTCTCAACAACAATTGGACTCCTGGAGCTCCACCTGGGGCCTGGCTGTGGATCTCTGCAGCTGGTTCCCTTGGTCATTTGATGGGGTTTCTAGCATGACAATTAAGGTTTTTGGCCATCCTATCACCAGAGTAGGTCAGTTCGGGCTGTTTCTCGACCATTGCCAGTGGTGTATTGTGGCAATATATTTGTGGATTTCTGTGGGCCTCTCTAGCACTTTGCTTCTTTCTATTTTCATGTGGTCTTAATTTATCACTGTCTCTTATTCCTTGTTCTCTCTCTCTGTTCTTGATCCAGCTGGGATCTCCCACTCCCACAGTCTCTCTTTCCCTCGACCCTTGCCCTTCATTACCCCCACTCACGTCCAGGTTGTTCATGTAGATCTCTTCCATTTCCCTGTCATTGGGCAATCTTTATATGTTTCTTGACGTCCTGTTTTCTAAGGTAGCCTCACTGGAGTTGTGAGTAGCAGTCTAGTCATTTTTTGTTTTACATCTAGTATCCTCCTATGAGTGAGTACATACCATGTTTGTCTTTCTGAGTCTGGGTTCCCTCACTCAGGATGAGTTTTCCTAGATGCATTCATTTGCCTACAAAGCACATGATGTCATTGTTTTTCTCTACTAAGTAGTATTCCATTGTATATATGTACCACATTTTATTTATCCATTCTTCAGTTGAAGGGCATCTAGGTTGTTTCCACATTCTGGCTTTTACAAACAATGCTGATATGAACATAGCTGAGCAAGTGCCCTTGTGCTATGATTGAACATTCCTTGGGTATATGCCCAAGAATGGTATAACTGGATCTTGGGGGAGATTGATTCCCAATTTTCTAAGAAAGCGCCATATTGATTTCCAAAGTGGTTGTACAAGCTTGCATTCCCACCAGCAGCAGTAGAGGAGAGTTCCCCTAGTTCCACATCCTCTCCAGCACAAAGTGTCTTCAGTGTTTTTGATCTTAGCCATTCTGAAAGGCGTAAGGTGGTATCTCAGAGTTGTTTTGATTTGCATTTCCCTGATGATTAGGGTTGTTGAGCAATTCCTTAAATGTCTTTCAGCCATTTGAGTTTCCTCTGTTGAGAATTCTCTGTTTAGTTCTATAGCCCATTTCTTAATTGGACTGTTGGTCGTTTTGAGGTCTAATTTCTTGAGGATTTCAGGGTCTACCAGGGGTCTTGGAGAAGGGGAGCCTTCCCGGTAAGGGTGAGGGTAGAAAGGATCCTGCCTGATGGCCAGAACAGCCATTTTCTCTTTTTTGAGATTATAATTTAATATAATATTTCTCCTCAACCTTTTTCCATGCAAACTATCTCATATACACCTTGTTGTTCTCTCTCACAGTTATGGCATTTTCATTAATTGTTACTATGTGCATATATGTATATATATATATATATGTATATATATACATATATATATATATATATATGTGTGTGTGTGTGTGTATATCCCTACATATAATTGTCTCAGTCTGTGTAATGTTACTCATGCATATTTTTTTTCAGGTTACCCAATTTCATATTGGGTAACCAATAGGCATGCTGTTTCCTGAAGTCTATTTCTCCCCCAGTCCCTGGTTATCATGACACAACTGGTAGGATATGCTGAAGAGGCAGAAGCAGGAGGATCCCAAGATATTTATTTTTGAGATCACATATTTACAACAAATTACCTACGTAATATTGTCACATCAAAACCCTAGGTCATATGACAATAAAAATTACAACTTTATAGTTTCATAAATCTAATGAATCATTGGAAGACATTTAAGTATTAAAATGCTTGCCATTTAAACTATGACAATAATACAGAAGTAGGTTGATAACCTGAATCGGTATTGTAATTAGGAAAATTACCAAAATTATTTCAAGGGAAAAATAAGATTGTAAGTAACATTGGAGACATCACTTCCAGAAAATGCATCAAAAGAAACATTAAAATGAACTGAATTCATGATGTTTCTTTATCACTTGACTTCTTTTTTAAATTAGTTCCATTCATATCAGGTAGAATACTTGAGTAAGTTAATAAGTTTCTTGACAAATAAGTATGACTAGACTATCATGAGTTTCTTTTAGGTGATGTCACTAATTCATCCCAATGAGCTATATGATCTAATTCCACAGGGAAAAACCCATAAAATCTCCCTCTTCCAATTCATGTAACGGCAGGCATTGAGCATTCCTTTACTGGCTAAGATGCGGACAGCATATTTCTCCCACTCTTTACAGAGAAAATAAAATCCAGAGAAACCAGATTCAAGATTAGTTTTCATAAAAGTAGTTTATTTGAAATTATTGAGTGATTTCTTCATTCTAAATTTTCTGTATGTAATATATATATATATATATATATATATATATATATAATAAGATTATCAATGAAGAGCATTGAGATTTAAGCCTATTCTTTATCACTTATGTCAAATATCTGTAGACTGTCAAATTGAATTTGCAGGAAAATAATTTAATACAGCATGCTTCCTCTTCGGTAGGACTGACAGGCCAATTAAATATTATGGTCAAATTTTCTAAATACTAATAGTATACATACTATACATATTATACATGAAAATGGCAAAGTATTAGAGCCAGCAGAAGATACATGACATTGTATTGCATTCCCATTGGAGAGTGTATAATAATTAAGATCTAGATTAAAACAATATCTGAATAAAGTGTGTAATAACAATATCAGACTAGATGTATAATAGAGGTTTAGACATTTTGGGGTAATTGGCCCACATATTCTCTGTGTAGGCAATCTTGAATTCAGACTCATAGGAAATGTGTGTTCTTGATTCTCTTTCCCTAAGAAGAGGGACTCAGAGATGTGTGGAATGCACTTGCCAGTGAGTCAAGCTAAATACTTGAAGTCCATGTTCAGTAAAAGACTCTGCCACAAAAATTATAGGGGAGAGAGAAAGAGGAAGAGACACTAAGGATGACCTCTTTCCTGTGTATGCATCTGTGTGCCCAAACACACATATATTCATCACGCAAAACTAGTTAACTAAGTAGATTATTTGGATCAATGAGAATAAATAGATGCAAACAATCTTTAATAATAAAATATATGAAATGCTCATTGCATGAGTTGGCTGTATGAAACCTGGGGCTTAGGCAGGGATGCTTGGCTCAGTCTGGGAGGAGGGGACTGGACCTGTCTGCACTGAGTCTACCAGGTGGATCTCAGTCCTCAGGGGAGGCTTTGCCTTGGAGGAAATGGGAATGGGGGGTGCGCTGGGGGGAGAACAAGGGAATCTGTGGCTGATATGTAGAACTGAATGGTATTGTAAAATACAATAAAAGGAAAAAAATCTGGAATGACAAGCATGAAAATGAGAAGTGTGGATGTCCTTGTAATGAGAAATGTTAAACCGAGCTTTAATGGAAATCAGAAGAAAGGTGCTCTAGTAAGAAGAGGTGAAATCAATGCAAAGCCCCTGTTACTCAGCCCCTAAGTCATCCAGGAAATCTTGAACAGAAGTATTCCACCTGACTGAAGACCATGAAAACAAGTTTGAAACCAAGAACTTTTTATTTGGAAAATTCTGAAGTTGGAAGATTTAAAAACAAGATATCAGCTTTTATTAATTTGGATTTTTCTGAAGTAGTAAATTTTATCACTTCAGAAAAATGTCATGGAGTCTTGTTTTACAGTTCCAGATAAATAAAGAGGTTATGCAAAGTGTGAAATGGCTGGGATTCCTACAAAGATTCCCTGATAAACTATTCTTTAAAGAAATGTAAGTAAACATTAGGTGCAATGAAGATACCAGCGTGTCAAACATGGCAGACCATGGGATATAAAAAAGAAGTTCCCATGTAGGGAGCAGAAACAAATCAGGAGAAAGGTTGCTTGCAAAATAGGCAGTAGACATATAGACATGGTGGAACCTAGTTCCTCCAAATCACTGATGTATATATGCTTTATAAGTCCCAGAGGGCAGGGTGTATGAAACTACAGGATTTGGAGTTCATCCTAATGGGTTTTCTGTCACTTTCATGATAGCATTCTCTCCTATGGTCTTTTTCTTCCCTTTTGGAATGAGAACATTTATTCTGTGTTGTTACATATGGAAACCGTCTAACTTGATTTTAAATTTCTTAGGGTTTCAAAGTAGATAGAGAGCTTTAAAGAATGCTCTTTACTCTGGCAAGCATTTATAGTCAAAGAAGGTGCTGTTCAGTGTGTTGATAGAGAAAATTCATCAAAGGTATTAACCATCTGTGGACACTGGATACTCAAATATTGATTAGCCAGCAAAGAAATATCTACTATTGTAAGAAATGCATGAATGTTTTAGAGGTAACCAAACTCCTTCCTATTGTATTTTAGTCAATTTCCATAGAAGGAAATACATGCCAGGCACTGTGATTTAGTCAAATGTGTGGGGAGCAGATGAAATCCAGAGTGAATGTGCATTATTGAAATAATCATGGCCATGCCAAGGATGCCAATGCCTCAAACCCAGGAAAGCTTTCACTGAGTCAGCCTCAGAGGAATGACAAAGGCTTCCTCTTGTTCTATTGTGGATATTTATAAATGACTGACCCTTGGTTAAAACCAGTGTATGAAGAAACAATCAACTACAGCTTCCTACTCTAGGATGACTGCAAGCTAGACTGCAGCCCTGCAGAGACCACCTGTGGAGATTCACTAATCCACTCCCTGCTCCCTACTGAAGTGTATGAGGAACATGCTACATTTCCAGGTTTCTCTTGGTGCATCTCCATCAGAGTCCATGCTTCTTTCAACCCCAGGTTTTTGTGTGTGTGTCTGTGTGTGTGTGTGTGTGTCTGTGTGTTTGTGCGAGCGCGTGTATATGTTTTATCTTTCAGTTTTAAATATACTTTCCTTCTTCTGTGTATTTAGTGTTTTGACTATAATATGCCTTGGGAGATTTTGGTGATTTTGCTGTTATTTGTTTGTTTGTTGTCTTGGCTATTTAGTGTACTGTGTGATTTTTTGTATCCCTTTAGGTATTTTTTTTTTCCATTTTGGGAAGTATTCTTCTATGACCTTGTATGATCTATGTCACTGAACTGGGATTATAATCCCTCATTGAATCTATCTTCATAATTGAAGATGTGGTCTTTTATTTTTTTTAATTTAATTTAATTTTATTTTATTTTACAATACCATTCAGTTCTACATAACAGCAACAGATTCCCTTGTTCTCCCCCTTCCTGGCCCCTTCCCCTTCCACCCAGCACACCCCCCATTCCCACCTCCTCCAGGGCAACCCTCCCCTGAGGACTGAGATCCACCTGGTAGACTCAGTCCAGGCAGGTCCAGTCCCCTCCTCCCAGATTGAGCCAAGCGTCCTTGCATAAGTCCCAGGTTTCAAACAGCTAACTCATGCAATGAGCACAGGACCCAGTACCACTGCCTAGATGCCTCCCAAACAGATCAAGCCAATCAACTGTCTCACCTATTCAGAGGGCCTGATCCATTTGGGAGCCCCTCAGTCTTTGGTTCATAGTTCATGTGTTTCCATTCCTTTGGCTATTTGTCTCTGTGCTTTATCCAACCTTGGTTTCAACAATTCTTGCTCATATAAACCCTCCTCTTTCTCGCTAATTAGACTCCCGGAGCTCCACCCAGGGCCTAGCCGTGGATCTCTGCATCCAGATTCCTCAGTCTTTGGATGGGGTTTCTGGCATGACTATTAGGGTGTTTGGCCATCTTATCCCCAGAGTAGGTCAGTCCCGGCTGTCTCTCAACCATTGCCAGCAGTCTATTGTGGGGGTATCTTTGTGGATTTCTGTGGGCCTCTTTAGCACTTTGTTTCTTCCTTTTCTCATGTGGTCTTCATTTACCATGGTCTCCAATTCCTTGTTCTCCCTCTCTGTTCTTGATCCAGCTGGGCTCTCCCGCTCTCTTTCCCTCGACCCTTGTCCTTCATTGCTCCCACTCACGTCCAGGTTGTTCATGAAGATCTCAGCCATTTCTCCTTCATTGGGCGATCCTCGTGTCTTTCTTGGGGTCCTGTTTTCCAGGTAGCCTCCCTGGTGATGTGAGTAACCGTCTAGTCATCCTTGTTCTACATCTAGTATCCTCCTATGAGTGAGTACATACCATGTTTGTCTTTCTGAGTCTGGGTTACCTCACTCACTTTTCTATACACATTTGTCATTTCTTTATTCCCTTTCACCCAATTCATATCAATATCAAAGCCCTGAAGATAGCAGATAAAAGCTTATGAAGAAGTTCAAGGACCTAGGGCAGGATCTACTATTAATTTCTTTTCTTTTCCTGAATAGACATGATGGAAACCTTGTATACATTTGTGATTTTATCCCCAGTGTACTTATTACCCTAGTGTAGAATAGCTTCTTTTTACAGTGTGTGATGCTTAATGCAAAGAACTATACAGCTTCCAAGTATAGAGTTTAAGTGACTTTTGAATGCTCATCCCCAAATGGGACAGCTATATGATCCCCTCCCTAGATCCAGGATTATCTTGAAAAATATATCTTGGAAAAGAAGACAAGAATATCATGAGACTTGAGGATGATGAAGATTACAATGAAACATTGTCTTCAGGAAATAGCATGATCATTTCCATCATTTAACAATCAGCACCTGTTGATTCTTGCACTGGACTGTCCATCATGTATAGGGAAGGGAGTCATGAATTCCCAAGTCTCCCTAAGGAGCCACTGACAATGAAATGTTCCTGGTTAAGGAGTACCATTTCTTTAAGCATGTAAGTAACCACAGACATGTTGCCTATGATCCATCAAATAATCCACAATTCATCAACCTTAAAGCCAAGGGGTCAAAATCAATAGACTCATATATAGGAGGAAGAATAGTTGGCAAGAAGGAAGGGGTCACCATTATTGGAATGGCTATAAGAAAGTGTACTGTGTAGTCAATATGGTCATAGAACACTGCATATACACACATTCACACACACACACACACACACACACACACACACACACATATATGTGTGTGTGTGTGTGTGTGTGTGTGTGTGTGTGTATGTATGTGACCTTGTCAAAAAACCAAAACAGAAATACTCTTTAAGGAAATGAGTATTTTTATGAGTTTATACATTCTTACATATTTATATATGAAATTTGAGACAGAGTTTCTCTGTGTATCTTTGGGCTTTTCTTGGATCTCACTCTGTAGGCCAGGCTGGCCTTGAACTCACAGAGATCCCCTGCCTCTGCCTTCCGAGTGCTGGGATTACAGGCATGTGCCATCACTGCCTGGCGAAATGTTTTTCTTTAATGAACAGTCCTTGCTAGTGTTTTCCAGAACAGTAGATATTTTTCTACTGAAATCAGTTCATGTAATGGTGACTAACACAGGGCACATTATGGTCAGAATAATTAACCTCATAAACTAAAGTTGTCTGATTTAAGTTTATCTCGTCCTCTTATGTGTCTCTCAGTATTAGGATTCTACCTCTGGTCTGTTTAGGAAATTATGTGGTTAATGCACTGAACTGCTTGAATGGCAGTAGTTATGGCCTGGGCTGTCTCTTAACATGTGGTGCATCACCTAGCTATCAAAGGAGAAGTTTCAAAAATCCATTAGGAAGGAAATGGGAAGAAATAGAACTCCCTCAGATTACAGAAATTGTAACACCAGTGAGTTGAGCCATTTAAGAAAATCAACAGAGCAACACTGAAGACAGAGAAAAAGGATTAGGAATCTGAAATGTACTCTTTGTCCTGACAGCCATAGAAATTTGCTTAGCTACACACACAAAATCAATTTTTATTTGTAGATAATTTTATATTAAAATAAGATTGACTTATGGAATTTAACATAAATTGTAATTTAAAATAACATTTCAACTTCAACTTATTATTATTATTGTTAATAACAATATTTTACTTGTTTGAAATATATTTCAAATCAGCTACATAGAGTGACAAACTTTCTATTTATTTCCTCTGATAGTTTTAAGAATATACATACTTTGCATTAACAAAAATGTTCTGGTATCTGCAGATAGATTGATGCTACAATTAACTTTTTTTTTTGTTGCTACAGTCAGTGTGAAGGAAATAGTAGTCAATATAGCCAGTTGGCATAGGGAGGAACATGCCCCATGATCACCATTCAAGGAAATGACTGGGTTACCAGTTTCTACAGTGAGAGGTCCCTGAGCAAGACTGGAGACCACTCTTTAATATGCAAATTCATGACTGTTGGGGACAAGAAGATCAGCCATTTATGTAAACCATTAAACCAATTATGTAAACACTTAAATGAAAGTGTAGATTTGAAATCTAAGAGTATTTAGAGATGAGAGGGCATTAACTCAGCAGTATGACCATTTATGAAAAGAGTATACTAGTTTAAACATGTTATTATATATGATGCTGTGCTCTGTTAGCACATGAGTTCCATTTTTGATAGTGTAAAAAATGATCTGACAATACATCATTCTTTTCAGAACTTTAAATGGAAATTGATTTTGTGATTTAAATATTGATGTATATTATAGAATATTTTGTAAACAGTAACAAAATTTATATTAAAATATCTACACTTGTATTCTATAAAATCAATAAATGGAGACTTCATTTTCTTTAACTTAATGTACTATGAAAATGCTCTGTAGTTGAGATCTTCATAGTATTAGTGTTTCATTTATACCATGTGATTTTATTTTGCAAGTTGTATTTATATGTCATTCCTATTATGGATATTTTAGGTATTTCTGCGTTCAATGTTTCTTTATTTTAGAAATCTGTATTGATTTTAATAACAAGGAAGGAAAATTTATAATCACTAAATGTTAATATATAAACTAATAGAAAATATTTTGACATTGTGTCATATCCTAATGTAAAATATTCTAATTTAATTCTTAGTATAAATTTTAAGAGTGGATATACTAGTATAAAGAATATAAACATGGTTATAATTTGAAGTTATTTCTTATATGTTCAACAAAAGCACTGCCTGAATAAATTTCTTCTAATTGGTATAACTTTTAAATTGAGACATACAAATATTTTTTTTCATAAATATATTGAATGTTTCCTCCTACCCAAACTTCTCCCAAAACCTTCCCAACTCCCTACTCCTCAATTTTATGTCTTTTTCTCTCTAAACACACATGCACATGCACAGTGACATTTCTTTGTTTTTTGAGTGCTTCAGTTTTCACATCAACATATGCATTTGGCCATTGTTAGAAATAATGCTGTCGTTAATGCTCTCATGCTCTTGTTGACTTACAGTGTACATAATACCTTGATAAAACTATTGATGTGGCAGGTTGTGGTGGCACATCTTGTAATCCTAGCACTTGGAGGTGGAGGAGTGATGATCAGGAGATTAAGGTCATCCTAGTGTAAATGGTTACTTTGAAGCCAACTTGAGCTACATCAAGCTTTCTCAACACTCCCTTTATGATAAAGAGCCATGTGTTTGTCTTCTGTGGACCTGAAACCTTAATGTCTGACAGTTCATCTCATGGTACATGACTCTTACACATAAAGCTGTGTTCATACTATTTGACAACAAAAAGTGAGCAATTTTTCTATCTACATAATATTTTATTTTGTCTGTTTTATATTCATTAATATTTGCTTTATAAATGAGATTTTCTTACTGTATACAATGAAATGTATCAATATATCAACAGCAAAGACCTCCTCTCTACTTTACTTTTGTCATTGTTGCTGAACCCACTAAATCAATTAATGCTGCTCCTATGGGTATGGTGCCTTTCAGTGGAACATTGGAAACCTACTAGTGGCCCTATCCTCAATAGAGTGATTTTCCCTCCTCAGGAACAATGCATTTTCAACTGTAATCAACTTCAGAGGATAGATTTACTTACATGTAAAATTTGTTTGTTACCTCTACATGGTAGTCATTAATATCAATGATCATTTCGCTTTTCCATATAGACACACTATTCTTTTACTCACTTTTGCTATATGCATATATATATATGTACATATATGAAGTTACACATGTATATATACACATATTTACATATATGTATTTTAAAAATCACAGAAAAACATTTTATGAATACATTTCTGTTGTACATATAGAAAAGAGAAATCTATAACATTTTAAAGCTGCATCTACCTAGGAAAAATGAATTCAAGAGGTAGAATATTTACATATATTTTTTATTAAAGAGTTTTCTATTGAAAGAGTTTTCAACTGGAAGAATTAATGACATGTAAATGTGAAACTTATTTAGATATTTTCAACTTGAACCTCCTCTTGATCTTTGGTGATATGAAGATAATTTTTTTAGTCAACATGTTTTATATAAAATTCATATGAATTTCAAGCCATATGTCTTACTGTATCAAATTTTTATCATATACATAATTGGTAGGTAATTAAGTCTCAAGACCAGACATTATATTCAACATGAAGTTTCTCTTTTCCACCAATGTGATTTTCACCAATTTTCATTTGTAGGTCATTGATCCATTAGTTTCTATTCCTTGATCATCTACCCAATTGTCTTATCAAGATTCCTCATGCATAAATAAAATAATCGATACTTGAATGATTATATAGAGAAGTAGACTTCAGATAAACAATTATTACTCCAAAGTTCTCCCTGAGATAATGTATCTCAATCATCATGCCCTTCAGTCTATTAAGTAGTCATGTGTGCTGGGACCTATGTCTCCTAAGTCACCAAGTTAATAATAGTTTTGTTCATTGGATCTTAATATCTTTATTAACATTTGCACAAAAAAAACCAGTTATACTATCTCTTGTCACATACTTTTGACAAGAAAGTTGAGGTACTGAGCATTTTTGCATTATTTTATTTGTTGTTGGTAATATACATGAAGAAATTCTCATATTTGCAGGCTTATGTGAACTCATTTATTTTGTCTTTTTCTCAAGAATCATGCTAAACCAGAGCTTTGTTACTGAGTTCATACTTCTGGTACTTTCAAAGAACCCAAAAGTTGAGAAAATATTGTTTGTTTTCTTTTTGTTGGTCTACCTTTTTACTATCGGGGGCAACATGATAATTATGGTAACAATTGTGTGCAGTCCCACACTCTTTGGTATCCCCATGTACTACTTCTTTTGTTTGTTTGTTTGTTTGTTTGTTTGAGACAGGGTTTCTCTGTGTAGCTTTGGTCCCATGTACTACTTTTTGACTTTTCTATTTTTCTTGAATGCATGCATGTCTTCTGTAATCACACCCAAGATGATTATAGACTTCTTCTTTGAGAGGAAGATCATCTCCTTTGAATGGTGCATGACACAGCTATTTGCTGTTCACTTCTTTGCTGGGGCAGAAGTGATTCTTTTGTCAGCCATGGCCTATGACCACTATGTGGCCATTTGCAAGCCCCTTCACTATTCTTCCATCATGAACAGGAGGGTGTGTGGCATTCTGGTGGGAGTAGCCTGGGCAGGAGGCTTCTTGCATTCTATCATACAAATTATCTTCACATTGCAGCTGCCCTTCTGTGGATCCAATTTTATTGATCATTTCATATGCGACTTGTTCCCATTACTAAAGCTTGCCTGCACTGACACACATATTTTTGTCATTTTAGTGTTTGCCAGCAGTGGGGCTTTCTGTGTCATTATTTTTTCTTATTCTCTCTGAGATTTCACAGCTCTGAAGGGCGACGTAAAGCTCTCTCCACCTGTGGATCCCACATTACTGTTGTGCTTTTGTTCTTTGTCCCATGCATATTAATATATGCACAAAATAGTTCTGCATTATCTTTGGAGAAAAATGTTTTTGTATTTTCTGATGTCTTGACACCATTGGTGAATCCCATAGTTTACACTTTCAGGAATAAAGAAATGAAGAATGCCATTGGGAAAATGTGGAGGAGATTGTTTAATTTTCCTGGTGAACATTAAGTCATTTAATTTATAGGGATAGGAATATGGCTTAATTTGTTCCAGAACTTGGTGTGTGTTCATGAGGACCTGAGTTGGGATCTTGATGTGCCTTTCCATCTTGATGTGAATTTCTGATTCCAGTAAAACTAAATCTTGGATAACACTTTTAATGGCAACACTAACTTAAGAGACTGTGGCGATATTTTAATTGTGCTGAAATTTGATTTTATTTGTATGTTAATAAATAAAGTTTGCCTGGGGATCAGAGGTCACATAGTGAGGTAGCAAGCCATAAGCACAATTCCGGGCGGTGGTAGCACACACCCTTAATCTGATCACATGGCACGCAGAGTCTATATGTGGTCAAGGACACAGCCAAGAGTGGTAACATGAATTTTTAATACCAGTACCAAACATAGAGACCTGGAGGTCTGTATAGACAGGCAGTTATGAGGAAGTCATGTGTCTGGGCTTGGAGCCAATGAGAAGGCAGAACAAAAAGGCAATCAAAACACAAGTCAGACAGGAAGAAACTCTCTCTGGGGAAGACTGCAGGTAGTCTGGCTCTACCCTAGTTGCTCTGATCACTTTGGCTATTACCTCTGTATGTGGCTCTGTGTTTTTTATTTAATAAGACTGTTCAGAAAATCATCTACAAGAGTCGATGCTTCTAGATTACTTAAGACACTTTATCCCACACCATCAGCTAGGCCCACTCTTTCCACCCCATAAACCTGATTCTCTAGGAACTTGTTCCCTTGAGTATCAGATTGGCACTGCTATCTCCATTTATATTCTATACAGTTTATTCTGTGAACCACTGAGAAAGCATAGCTCTTCCTCATCCCATAGGCTTTGTGACTTTTCCTGGATCTCCTCATAGTGATTCAATATTATTAAGCTCCTTTCAGAACTCCCATAAGCAGCCTATTTCTAAGTCATCTAACTCCCTAGCACTTCCAGGTAGGCCTGAGACTACAGAATCCAATTTCCCATGAATGCTTGAGCATATTGAGTCAGGTATACAGAAATTGTTAGTATCTGATGATTCACATTAATTAACCAATGTCAGCAGATATAGAGTATAATTCATGTAAAATTATTCTTCTGTGTTAGAACACAAATGTAAAATTTACATAGAAAGAATATATCTTTTGTATTTTGAATTTGTGTATACTTAAATTGTGCTTCTTCTGGGTAACATTATCCTAAAATTTCACGAATCATTTAAAATTTTCATGTCCTGTCATGTTTGAATTAATACAGAATGGGTATGAATCAATGTTGAAGAATATAGTGTACCAAACTGTTTACTATTTTCCCTTTCTGGATGGGTCTAATGTGCAACTTCATGTTTTTTTTTCTTTATCAAGAGTGGACTCAATGCTCAGTCCTCTTATATTAAACATGCTTTCAAATCATCTTACAGATGTTATGAAAAGAATGAATATCCTCTGATGTCTGGAATGTACATTTTTAGAATTTTTTAACTCTGATAAAAACTAGAATTAGAGTCTCATACCTTAAATCCACTACTTTTTTTTTTTTTTTTTTTTTTTTGGTGAACATTGCTGCAATTTCAAGGCAAGCCTGGTCTAAAGAAAGAGGCAGTTCTCAAAAATAACAGAAAATTTATGAATTCTCAAGATGAATTTTCTGAAAGAGCAGAAAATTTAAATCAGTCAACTAAAATCAGGAACAACTCATAGGTGTCCACTCTCAGTCCTATTCAATACAGTGCTTCATATCTTAGCTAATGCAATAAGACAAGGCTAAGAAAGAAAATGGATACAGTGACAGATAGTTTTGATATTCATCTTCACATAATCTTCAGTCACTTAGGAGACAAGCTTGCAGGCACATATGTGAGGGATTTTCTCCATTAGGCTAGCCTCTAGAAACACCATTGAGGGTTCCTCTTGAATAATTTATCAATGTGGGAAGACCCACCTGACAAATGGAAGCTCTTCTCTTAGCTTGTGTCATGAATGCTACAAACAAAAAGAAGCTAGCCAAGAAAAGATATTCCTTGATCTGTGTGGTGATATTTTATTTGGGCACCCCATCTGGATCTCTGTGTGTTCAAGGTTACACCGGGGACAGAGCCAGGCATGGTGGCCCATACCCTTAATCCCAGGACTAATCATGGAGGTCTGGAGGATTGGAGGTCTTAACAGACAGACAGGAAGTGATAGAGCCCTCCTTCTCTGGGCAGAAAGAGGAAGTGATGTACCTGGGCAGAGAGAGGAAGTAAGAAGGCAGGGACAGAAAGGCACATAGATGTGGGTATACAGGAAGGAGGTCTCTCTTTGCCTGAGGCTTTCCTAGTGGTAAGAATGTGGCTGGCTTCTTTCTGTTTCCCTGATCTCTCAGTTTTTACCCCAATATCTGGCTTCAGGTTTTTTATTAATAAGATCATTTAACAATTTGTCTTACAGCTCTGCTTGGAAATTATGGTTGCACTGTGACCAACTGCTTCAAACTCCTGGTGTCATAAGCACCAACCATGATGAATTGCCCAATGGAAACATATAACCCAATATATTTTCTCTCATTAGATTGCTGTATCAAGAATTCTGTTGCTGCAATGAATAAAATAACTAATACAAAATTTAGTATAAGGAATGAGGTTATTGTTCTAATAAACATAATCATAGGTTTCTTAGGCTTTCAGAACTTGTTTGTGGTACAATAGTCTAGAAAATCCCTAGCATGCCAAAGATATGGGCCACTCTGGTAGGAGCTTTGAAAATAAGAATACTGAGAAATTATGAAAAATGAAAGCTTTCATCATGAGATTTCAGAATCAATGAATGATTCTATTAGAAAATACTCCAGGGGTCATTTGAATGATATTTGCTGAAAAGTCTGGATTCATTTTTGTTTCTGTTCTGAGAACATGACTGAAATTGAATTTAAAGGCAAAATGCTTAATTTATTTGGTGAGATGAAATTTCAGGAGAGCAAAATATTCATTCTGTGGTTTGGCTCTTTTATATTACATTTGGCCACATAAACAATGCAAGTGAACAACAATATGTGCATATTGCCACCCCCTTCCACGACACACAATTGGTTTGTTATGCAGAAAAGAATTCCAGCAATTTAAGTCTAGAAGACTAGGTGTGTGCTTAAAGAAAACAAAAGAATTTAAATATAAAAATGAAACACTCCATGCTGTACTCTACAATAGCAAGTATGATCCAAAGGCAATACCCAATCAATCAAGGAATCCAACTTATAAAATGTGACCTTATCTGACAGGAAAAAAAAATAGTAACTGAGAATGAAGCAGAAGGAATTCAGTTCTCCCTGGGAGCAACTGCCTAGGGAGTGATTTCTCCAGGATTAATACAAGAAAGACAACAAACCTGCAGAGAGTGTCAGACTATTGTTGCCACCCCCAGCTGAAGGGTGGAAGAGTTGGCAACTTTGTCTTTGTGGGATTGGTTTTGTGGGAATGAAAGATATAAGATTGTAGAAGAGGTTTCTCTTCAATTGGACTCCTCAAGCTCCACCTGGGGCCTGACCATGGATCTTTGCATCTGCTTCCCTCAGTCATTGGATGAGATTTCTAGCATGACAGTTAGGGTGTTTGGCCATCTTATCACCAGAGTAGGTCAGTTTGGGCTTTCTCTCAATCATTGCCAGTAGTCTATTATGGAGGTATCTTTGTGGATTTCTGGGGACCTCTCTAGCACTTTGCTTCTTCCTATTCCCATGTGGTCTTCATTTGTCATCATCTTTTATTCCTTGTTCTCCCTCTCTGTTCTTGATCCAGCTGGGATCTCCTGCTCCCCTAAGCTCTCTTTCCCTCAAACCTTGCCCTTCATTACCCCCACTCACGTCAGGGTTGTTCATGTAGATCTCATTCATTTCTCTGTCACTGGGCAATTTCTGTGTCTTTCTTAGGGTCCTATTTTCTAGGTAGCCTCCCTGGAGTTGTGAGTAGCAGTCTTGTCATCTTTGTTTTATATCTGGTATCCTCCTATGAGTGAGTACATACCATGTTTGTCTTTCTGAGTCTGGGTTAACTTACTCAGGATGATTTTTTCTAGATCCATCCATTTGC
Organism: Peromyscus leucopus; assembly: GCF_004664715.2. NCBI lineage: Eukaryota > Metazoa > Chordata > Mammalia > Rodentia > Cricetidae > Peromyscus > Peromyscus leucopus. The sequence goes on from NC_051066.1 coordinate 64,312,840, forward strand.
CTACAAACCTCATGATGTCATTGTTTTTCTCTACTAAGTAGTATTCCATTGTGTATATGTACCACATTTTATTTATCCATTCTTCAGTTGAAGGGCATGTAGGTTGTGTGCAGGTTTTGGCTATTACAAACAATGCTGATATGAAAGTAGCTGAGCATGTGTTCTTGTGGTATGATTGAGCATTCCTTGGGTATATGCCCAAGAGTGGTATAGCTGGATCTTGGTGGAGATTGATTCCCAATTTCTAAGAAAGCACCATATTGATTTCCAAAGTGGTTGTACAAGCTTGCATTCCCACCAACAATAGAGGAGAGCACCCCAAACTCCACATCTTCTCCAGCATAAGGAGTCTTCAGTGTTTTTGATCTTAACCATTCTGACAGGCATAAGGTGGTATCTCAGAGTTGTTTTGATTTGCATTTCTCTGATGATTAGGGATGTTGAGCAATTCTTTAAATGACTTTCAGCCATTTGAATTTCCTCTGTTGAGAATTCTCTGTTTAGTTCTATAGCCAATTTCTTAATTGGACTGTTGGGCATTTTGATGTCTATTTTTTTTTTTTTTTTTGAGTTCCTTATATATTCTTGATATCAGTCCTCTGTCAGATGCGGGGTTGGTGAAGAACTTTTCCCATTCTGTAGGCTGTTGCTTTGTCTTGTTGACCATGTCCTTTGCTCTACAAAAGCTTCTCAGTTTCAAGAGGTCCCATTGATTGATTGTTTCTCTCAGTGTCTGTGCTACTGGTGTTATATTTAGGAAGTGATCTCCTATGCCAATGCATTCAAGACTACTTCCTAATTTCTCTTCTATCAGGTTCAGAGTAGCTGGATTTATGTTGAGGTCTTTGGTCCACTTGGACTTAAGTTTTGTGCATGGTGACAGATAAGGATCTATTTGCAGCCCTCTACACAGATAAACTATTTAAATAGACCAACAACCCCTAAGGAAATAGAAACAATAATTAAAATTCTCCCAACCAAAAAAGCCTAGGGCCAGATGGTTTCAGCACATAATTCTACCAGAATTTCTAAGTAGAGCTAATACCAATATTCCTCAAATTGTTCACCACAATAGAAACAGAAAGAACTTTGCCAAACTCTTTTTATGAGGTCACAGTCACCCTGATACCAAAACCACACAAAGATATAAATAAGAAAGAGAATCACAGACCAATCTCCCTCATGAACATTGATACAAAAAAATCAATAAAGTACTGGCAAACTAAATCCAAGAACACATAAAAAACCATCTACTATGATCAAGTAGCCTTCATCCCAGAGATGCAGGGATGGTTCAAGATAGGAAAATCTGTCAATGTTATTCATCATATAAACAAACTGAAAGAAAACAGAGCATGATCATCTCATGAGATGCTGAAAGCACTTTGACAATGTCCAACACCCCTTCATGATAAAGGTCTTGAACAGATCAGGAATACAAGGAACACCTAAATATAATAAGGGTAATATGCAGCAAGCCAATAGCCAACATCAAACTAAATGGAGAGGAACTCAAAATGATTCCACTAGGATCAGGAACAGGACAAGACTGTCCATTCACTCCATATCTATTCAGTATAGTACTGAAAGTTCTAGCAAGAGCAATAAGATAACAAATGGTGATGAAAGGGATACAAATTGGAAAGGAAGAAGTCAAACTTTCACTATTTGCAGATGAGATGATTGCATACATAAGTGCCCCCAAAAACTCTGCAAAGGAACTCCTGCAGGTGATAAATACCTTCAGTAATGTGGAAGGATACAAGATTAACACAAAAAAAATCAGTAGCCCACCTATATATAAATGATAAATAGGCCAAGAAAGAAATTAGAGAAGCATCAGTCTTTACAATAGCCACAAGTAACATAAAATATCTTGAAGTAACTCTAACCAAACAAGTGGAAGACCTGTATGACAAGGACTTTAAGTCTTTGAAGAAAGAAATTGAATTGAATTCAAAGAAATTGAAAAAGCTATCAGAAAATGGAATGATCTCCCATACTCATGGAGAGGTGGAACAAACATAATAAAAATGACAATCTTACAAAAAGCAATCTACAGATTCAATGCAATTCTCATTAACATTCCAACATAATTCTTACAGACCTGGAAAGAATAATACTTAACTTCATATGGAAAAATAAAAAAACACAGAATAGTCAAAATAATCTTATACAATAAAAGAATTTCTGGAGGCATCACCATCCCTGACTTCAAACTCTGCTTTAGAGATCTAGTAATAAAAACAGCTTGGTATTAGCATAAAAACTGGCACATGGATCAATGGAATCAAATTGAAGATCCTGACATTAATCCACACACCTATGAAATCCTGATTTTTGACAAAGAATTCAAAACTGTACAATGGAAAAAAGAAAGAATATTCAACATATGGTGCTGTTATAACTGGATGTCAACATGTAGAAAAACACAAATAGATCCATATGTATTGCTATGCAAAAAATTCAAGTCCAAGTGGATCAAAGACCCCAACATAAATCCATTTACTCTGATCCTGATGGAAGAGAAAGTTAGAAGTAGGCTTGAATGCATTGCCACAGAAGACCATTTACTTTATATAACACCAGTAGCACAGCCACTGAGAGCAACAATTAATAAATGGGATCTCCTGAAACTGAGAAGCTTCTGTAAGGCAAAGGAAAAAGAAGACAAAATGGCAGCCTACAGAATGGGAAAAGTTCTTCACTAACCCCACATCTAACAGAGGGCTGATCTCTAAAATATATAAAGAATTCAAGAAACTAGACATCAATATATCAAACAATCCAATTAAAAAAATGGGCTATAGAGCTAAACAGAGAATTCTCAACAATAGAATCTCAAATGTCTGAAAGACATTTAAGGAAATGCTCACCATCATTAGCCATCAGGGGAATGCAAATCAAAACAACTCTGAGATATCACTTACACATGTCAGAATGGCTAAGATCAAAAATACTGATCACAGCTTATGTCAGAGAGGATGTGGAGAAAGGGGAACACTCATCCATTGCTGGTGGGAGTGCAATCTTGTACATCCTCTCTGGAAATCAGTATGTCTGTATCTCAGAAAATTGGGTATCAAGCTACCTCAAGACCCAGCAATACCACTCCTGGGCATAAAACCCAGAAGATGCTCAACCACACCACAAGGACACTTACTTACTCAACTATGTTCATAGCAACATTATTCATAATAGCCAGAACCTGGAAACAACCTAGATGCTCCTCAATGGAAGAATGGATAAAGAAAATGTGGTATATTTATACAATGGGATATTATGCAGTGGTAAAAAAATGACATCTTGAAATTTGTAGTGAAATGGATAGAACTAGAACGAGTCATCCTGAGTGCGGTAACCCAGGCCTAGAAGGACAAACACAGTGTGTGCTCACTCATAAGTGGATATTAGATGCAAAGCAAAAGATAACCGGGCTACAATCCACAACCTCAGTGAAGCTAGGTAAAGAGGAGGAACCTAAGAGTGACATGCATGGATTGGCCTAGGAAGGAGAAAGGGTTACGATCTTCTAGGTAAACTGGGAGGGGGAGTTGAGGGGAGGAAATGGGGGTGGGAACATGAGAGATTGAGATGGCCAAGTTTGGGGAGGGATGAAGAGCAATGGAAGAAATATGTTGACAGAGTGAGTCAGTATGGGGTTAGGGAGAAACTTGGTCCTAGGGAAATCCCCAGGTACCCACAAGGATGTCTGCAGCTAAGACTCTTAGCTATGGTGGATAGGGTTCCTGAACTGGCCTTCCCTTGTACTCAGATTGGTGAAAACCCTAATTGTCATCATAGAACCCACATCCAGTAGCAGATGCAAAGACACACAGCCAAGCACTTGTCTGAGCTCCTGAAGTTCAGTTGAAGAAAGGAAGTAGGGTTTATAGGAGAAAAAACAGGTCAAAATCATTATGCAAAAACCACAGAAAGAGCTGACCAGAGCTAGTGGGAGCTCAAGGACTTTGGACTAACAGCTGGGGAGCCTGCATGAGTCCAAACTAGGTCCTCTGAATGTGGGTAACAGTTGTGTGGCTTGATCTATTTGTGGTGCCCCTGGCAATGGGACCAGGGCCTATGCCAGGTACATGAACTGGCTTTTTAGATCCCATTCTTTATGGTGGGATGCATTACCCAGACTTGATAAAGGGGAGAGGGGCTTAGTCCTGCCCCAAGTCGGCATGTCGGACAGTGTTGACTACCCAAGAAAGGATTTACTCCCTATGAGAAATGAATGGGAGTGGGATTGGGGGAGGTAGGTGGGAATGTGAGAAGGGGAGGGAGTGGAACAGTGGTTGATATATAAAATAGAAAAATAAAATAAAATGATAAAAAAGAAAAAATAATTTTTTCTGATATAAATTGTCAAGACAAGTGAAATTAAATTTAGAAGGTATGAAATTAGATGTTTCCTTATTGTGCATGTTAGCCTTCAGAATAATTTGAAGAATAAGTCCTGGAATCCTTGAAAAATATGTAAACTAGGAAACATATCGCACTATCATTGTATCACTTTGTTTTCCATGATTTAAATTTGAAAGCAAGAAATACTGATGCAGTAGTGGCATATATGTTACTGGAGAAACCAACCACTTTTTAAAATAAAAATAATAGATTTAAAGCACAGTCCATGAAATAAAACTCATGTTTGACACTGGTAAAGTAACTAAGAATCTGGGGCTATATAGGTCATGGACCATGGGTTAAAACTACTGCAGTTATTCTGCTTAAGGAACATAGCAATAAAATCACACTTGATGACCTATATACTATGATACTCATATAGTGCCTTGCTCAACCTTCATCAGAGAAGCTACATTTTGAAGTGGATAGGAATTAACACAGAGACCCAAAACTAAAAAAAATTCAGAGAGTAAAATTTTTGAGCACTTCACTTAGTCATAAATGGAATGCCTTCATCAAACATCAAACATCAAACATCTCTCCTCATAGGTGCCAGAGGTGTCAAGGAATCCAAAGAAGTTGTGTCTTACTGAAGCCACAGGAGAGATCTTCATATGAACTCACAGAGACTGTACGAGAGTACATTGGACCTGTACAGATTTAAGTCAGATGATGTCTCAGCACTGAGAGGAGAGAATGGATACTTGTTCCCACCTCTAATCAATAAGCTATATGCAATTGATACCATATGACAAATGGATAATCAATTTACATCAATAAATTGTCACTGTATATTTCAATCACACTCCCCATTCCCAAGAATAGCTGGCACACACACACACACACACGCACACGCACACGCACACACACACACACACACACACAATCTTCATTTTGAGGGACTTTTTGGCTTTTTTGACAATTTTAATTTTACTGGATTTTTTTGTATTGTTTTATATTGTTTAATTTATTTTCAGTTGTTTTCTTTTTTTTATTGTTGAGAGACACAGATAAAACTGGCTGGGTAGGGAGTTGAGATTCTGGAAGGAGTTTATGGAGGGGAAAACATGGCCAAATGTATATTGTATAAATATTAAAGAAAAAAGAAAATAAAGAAAATGAGAAAACATAGCACATTATATTACAGGAGCTCAAAGACTTATCTACTAATACCCTGAGTTGTAGCTTCAGGCACTAGTGGGAGCAGTATATACTTTCACTCTCCATTTCTTCTTTCACTTATAAAATTACTTTTTCCCTATTTTCTGCTATCTTCTTCATTATCCACTTGTATTTCTTGTTTCTTTAGGTTTTGTTGTTGTATCTGAAGCTTCTAACCCCACATTTTGGTTTCCATCTGATTTTCAAGTGAGATAAGGGTTACCTTGGTATTCTTGTGGGCTAAATAGAACTCAAAGTTGAACTTACAGTATCATTCAGATGTCTCATCTGTAAAATAATGATAACTTTAGGGACTAATTTATTTTAGAATACTGATATATTATAGCATTATGTGTTTAAAAATTCCCTCTGGGATGCAAAAATATATTTGTTTTATCCAGTACTCTATGGAAAACCTGTCTTAAAAGGCGATGGGCAGACAATATTAACTTCCTGAGCCCTCCAGCTGGTAAGTGACAGGTTTTGCTTTCTGAGATCTGACTGTCATTATCACAGATTAATTAAGTATATTTTAATATATGTCCTGTCTTAAATTTGCATTTTTCTGACACCCTATGAGCAAGCTTTATAAAAAATCCTACACTTTAAAACACTTACTGTTATAAAGAAAATAAATCAAGTGAAATACAAATATTTGGATGAAAACATTCTTTGATGTTGACAAAAGTTTTATATAAATTCCATGTTTGTGATGAACAATTATAGTGGGAAAACAAGGATGTGTTTCATATGTTAAACTTGACCATAATCTATTGATATGGGAGAGTGCAAAATAATTCCCACTTTACCTGCAAGGTGATGGGATAATATACGATATCACTAAGATACTATAGGTGCCAGAAATTAGAGGAGATTGTGTGCCTTATCAACAGTAAGAGTAAGGTGAACAAAGACTAGTGACATTACCTAGTTTTCTGGAGGATGTCAGTTTTTTTCACCTCTTACTGACAAAGAGCAGAATACTATACTATTCCCATATTTCTGCAATGATATCATGAGATTGTAATTTGTGATTTATTCACATCTGAGATTTGGAAAGTAAATGACTTTATTTCAGAGACTTTTCAAATCAAATATAAAAAAAGACTCTAAACATAATATATGCAATATGTAATCTATTTAATAATAGCATGAATTAATGACACATAAATATAAATATATATTAAAGGTGAGAGAGAAATGCTATAAAGTTAGCAAGGGGAATCCTGAAAATATTTGGGGATAAAAATGTTCTTTTTCCTCAGTTTTTGTCCCTAGTTAATTCTTTTTTTTAACTAAAAATACACTATTATGATTTACTATTGCCCAAATATAAGGATCATGTCCTCTGCTTAGTAATATTTGAAAAAATAATTATTTAAGGAACCTGGTGTGCAATAACTAGGTTGGAGCTTTCAAATATATAATGAGTCCTTGGGCAAGCTACTTGTCATGTATCATTCCACCAGAAGGGAAGATTATCACTCTTTATTTTGGGCTTTAGGAAGGACTAGAACTCCCAGAGAAAGAATGTTTTTCTATGGATAAGAAAAAGCTATTTTTCTTTTCTGTGAGAATGGTAACCTCCTCATGAATAAAGGGAATGTAGAGATTCTCTACAAGAGAGACAAGCAGTATAGCTGAATTAGCAAGGATAGGAACATGAAGAAGTAGTGATGCTTTTCATGGGGACTACAAAGTACAGCATAGAGCCATGGGAATAATCACTACACATTCTGGTCCACTTCTGTTCTCCACCTTTTCTGGGTTGCTTTTCATTCAGCTCTTTCCACCACCTACAACAACAACTCATTGTGTGTTTATTATTGTGATGGTCTCTTGTAGACATCCGGGAGTCTCTCCAGCACTGCTATGTTTTCAGACCAGTGCAATAGAGTTTTCATACCTGATTGCTTTCAGAACCTGCTGAAAAAGGTAACAATTTCTGTTGGAAAATGGACAAAGGATTATATGTACAGATACCCAAGAAGAATAGATTTGTATCAAGAGGATGTGAAAATGTCAAGATTACCCATGTAAAACCCCACCAACAGATTCTGAAAATTTTCATTTAGTGGGTTTCAGAACCCCAGTAATATTATCGTGGTTTAAAATACAACATCTTGTTTTACAGATCATGCTGTTATTTCACCAGGTATTTAGATCTTGAGGCTTTAAAGAAAAGGGTAATATTTTCTTGCCTTCCATCCATAGTACATGGAAACTCTAATAAATTCATGATTTGAATATAAAGTCAGAAAAGCACTAAAATAATCAGATAAAAACTAAATTTGAAGTGTGGGTGTGCATATGTACACATGTGTGTGAGGGTGTGTTTGCCCATGTGTGGAAGTCAGAAGTGGACATCAGGATGTTTTCTTCAGCTGTTTCCAATATTACGAAGTTCAGTTGGGCTAGAATTGCAGGGCTGTTTGCATTATGCTCTTGGGTTATGAGTGCATTGCACCATGCCTAGTATTTTACATGGTAAAGATATGAACTCATGTCCTCATACTCAGCAACCACTTTGCCCACTGAAACATCTCTCGATCTACAAGAGAAGCATTGCATTTTAAGAACTAAGAGACAATGCTCAACTTAAACTGTTAGGTATCACTATACAAGATGTTGAGTTTGTTATAGTGGAGCGAGATATTTTGGGAGCATAGATTTTCTGCATATTTATTCAAGAAAGAAAACTAAAGAGCCATTCAGATAATTGCAATGAATCAAATACCTACATTAGTACAAAAAGCCTATGAGGAAAGGCCTTTCAGAAATCAGGGATTATTTTCCTTGTTACAAAACAATCATTAAAAGATTCTTTGAGTTTTCTTTAAAACTGAGTCTTCAAATGTATAGATGGTCACAATAGCTATAAATTTAATATGTTCAAAAGAGTATTATGGCCTTTGACTATTGATGAAAATAATGATTAGATGTTTGATCAAGAACTATAAATTTTACCAAGTTTGTTAAATCTAGTACTTTGAATTCTTTATATATAAAAAAGTATATGTTCATGTTTGAGGTTAATGAGCTCATTCTAGAAATGGAAAATGCTAATGGAATTCATAGCAAACATTCAAAACACTGTATTCTCCAAGAAGTGACTAAATAGGTTTGAGGTGAATGCATTTTTTCCATCATCGTGTCCACTCAGCATATGTTATTTTCATGTACACACATGCCATTTGAGTGCAAAAATAAGGAATGAATAGGCCCATTTTAATAATTAATAGAGCAATTCAGTTCTATTACAGCCTAACATCTTTGCCAAAGATCATAGAAGCTAAGGTGAGAAACTTTGATTGACATCTGAATGAGTATTTTTTTTATTTATAGAAAGCAAACACTTCTCAAGTCTACTAATGAGATGAGAAAATTTGCAAAGAGAGAAAAGTAAATAAATATAATGACAATTTTGTGTAGGTCTTGTATGTCATATCTCTTGTTTTGACTAATAGCTTTCAACATCATGCCGCAAATATGTTGGCGAGATTGGTAGGAGCACAGTGTAATACGTGCATCTTCCACATGGCTTATAAATAGATTCCACTTCAATATTAGTATGACCTGACTATCTATCTATCATCTATCTATCTATCTATCTATCTATCTATCTATCTATCTATCTATCTATCTATCATCAATCATCTATCTTCATCATCATCGTTATCTGTCTATCTATCTATCTATAGATCAATCGATCTATCTAATCATCCAGAATCATTTTGACAAGTAATAATTAGTAAAAAAGCTCTGTTCTTAAGATTGGAAACCATAATAGAATATTCCATGTTAATTATTTATTGAAAGAAGTGATATTTAAAAATAGATAATTATTGACATTTGCAGGCAAAACAAAATGAACAGAGTCAATTATTGACTATTTACATTCCTTTTCAGCAAAATCACAGCTTCCTTTCTCTTCTGTATTACTGCTCTGTTCCAAGAACATGGTGTTTATAGACATATTGATATTAAAACTACTAGGGATTCCATCTGTCTTTTAGTCCCCTGGCAGCTGATTGTAACACATGTAAAATAAAACTGTTATTACAAAAACATTAAAAATTGAAGAATGATTCATAGTTCATGTGTTTCCACTAGTTTGGCTATTTGTCCCTGTGCTTTTTCCAATCTTAGTGTCAACAATTCTCGCTCATACAAACCCTCTTCTTTCTCCCCATTAGATTCCTGGAACTCCACCTGGGGCCTGGTTGTGGATCTCTGCAACTGCTTCCATCAGTCATTGGATGAGATTTCTAGCACGACAGTTAGGGTGTTTGACCATCCAATCCCCAAAGTAGGTCAGTTCAGGCTTTCTCTCAAACTATGAACCAATAGCTGAGGAGCCCCCTACTGGATCAGGCCATCTGGATAAGTGAGACAATTGATTAACTTGAACTGTTTGGGAGGCACCCAGGCAGTGGAACCAGGACCTGTCCTTAGTGCATGAGCTGGCTGTTTGGAACCTTGGGCTTATACAGGGACACTTCCCTCAGCCTGGGAGGAGGGCACTGGACCTGCCTGGACTGAATCTACCAGGTTGAGCTGAATCCCCAAAGGAGTCCTTGCCCTGGAGGAGATGGGAATGGGGGGTGGGATAGGGGGAGTGCGGGGGGAATAGGACGAGGGAGGACAGGGGAATCTGTGATGGATATGTAAAATTAAATCAAATTATTAAAAAAAAAGAAAAAAATTGAAGAATGATGCCCACCACTTTCATCTTATTCAACTATAACCTTGGGGCTCTGGATGTTCAAAAGTATGCCTCTCCTACAATAAGTAATAATTAAAAGTTGTAATACTAATGATAGTTCTAGTCACCAAAAACATTTATTCTGATCCATTGATTATGTCAAGTAATAAGTGTCACAAGATATTTTAAGATTATTTGGAAGTTATAAATATTTATTTTTCGCATGTTTAGGCTAAAATACCTGAAATAAGTTTTGTAGAGTACTGAAATATTATATAATCAAGTCTGAAAATACGTATAACAATATTTTAAAAATATGACATTCTTTATTGTGAGGTGATGATAGGTGCTGTGGGATGTTCTGTATGTCCTGTGGGAGCCCTTCTTGGGTTCCTCGTGGCTTTACCCAGCAGGTCCGCATAGAGGATGATTAGGACCATGGGCCTGAGTGCAGGTGTTTGAGATGGTCTGCACTTGGCTGTGCTGGGGGATGGTCTGTATGTCAAGTTGTTCTGATTGGTTAATAAATAAAACCTGATCGGCTGTGGCTAGGCAGGAAGGATAGGCGGGACTAACAGAGAGGAGAAATAAAAGGACAGGAAGGCAGAAGGACTGGCAGCAGCCGCCGCCATGACCAGAGACGCTGCAGCTGCAACCATGACCAGAGACACTGCAGCCGCAGCCATGACCAGCAGCATGTGAAGACGCCGATAAGCCACCAGCCACGTGGCGAGGTATAGATTTGTAGAAATGGATTACTTTAAGATATAGATTTATGGAAATGAATTAATTTAAGATATAAGAATAGTTAGCAAGAAGCCTGCCACGGCCATACAGTTTGTAAGCAATATAAAGTCTCTGTGTTTACTTGGGTGGGTCTGAGCGGCTGTGGGACTGGCGGGTGACAAAGATTTGTCCTGAATGTGGGCAAGGCAGGAAAAATCAAGCTACAAATGGCGCCCAACGTGCCAGGCCCTCTAGCACAAGGCAATGATGAGATTGATAAATTATTGATAGGAAATGTGCTGGAGGCCTCAGAATTTCATAAAAAACATCACGTTAATAGTAAAGGTTTAAAAAAGGATTTTTCCATTACCTGGCAACAAGCCAAAGAAATAGTAAAGAAATGTCCTACTTGTTCCTACTACAATCAAACGCCATTACCAGCAGGATGTAACCCAAAGGGTACTCAGAGAAATGAAATCTGGCAGATGGACGTGTTTCACTTTGCAGAATTTGGAAAATTGAAATATGTACACCACACTATCGATACTTATTCAGGATTTCAATGGGCAACTGCTTTGAGTTCTGAAAAAGCTGATTCTGTAATCACTCATTTGCTAGAAGTTATGGCTATCATGGGTATACCTGCACAAATCAAAACTGACAATGCTCCATCATATGTCTCTGTTAAAATGAAACATTTTTTTGCTTATTACAATATAAAGCATATTACAGGCATACCACATAATCCTACAGGTCAAGCAGTTATAGAAAGATCAAACAGAACTCTAAAGGATATGCTAAATAAACAGAAATGGGTAACAAAAACCCCCAGAAATAGACTCTTCTAACTTTGAATTTTCTGAATGCCAATGAGAAAGGAACAACAGCTGCAGAGAGACATTGGATAATAGAAAAAACTACAGAATTAAATCAGCCTATATACTTTAAGGATGTGCTGACCTCAGAATGGAAACCAGGGTATGTATTACATTGGGGACGAGGTTTTGCTTTTGTTTCTACAGGAGAAGATAAGCTGTGGGTACCATCAAAATTGATAAAGGTTCGATTTGAACAAGAAAGACCTCTTAATTAGACGAGGTGATAGTTCATCAACTAGCATGAACATCCAATTTAAACTAACTGGTATCAATAACACATGCCTTTTCATTTAATCAGATAATAACTTGCCAAAAGTAAACATCCCCAAAATTAGTCTTGGGAAAAGTTTTTTGTTTTTGTCTTTTAGGAGAATGAAGGTTAAGGAATCTGAAGAACAGTGGACAAATGAGACAACTGAAGAAAAGGGACAAATCACCTATCCCAAGAAACAGAATGAAACGGTGTATGGGTATATATTATCTAAAAAATTTTATGTCTTCCTAAATGTTTGTTTCTGCTTTTCTCTAAAGATTTAACACTATTGGTCTTCTAATAGTCCCAGTTCAATTAAAATTTAAATCTGACTTTGGAGTTGGAGAATGGCTCTCTCCTTCTTTAAACTCAAGCATGTTGTTAAAAGGAAAATCCAAACTCCCTGTATCATGCCAGAATAAGAGCCATCTTCTGCTATGGTACAGGACAAAAGCAAAATTAATTAAGGGACTATTCTACTACTAATCTCAACTCTTTGATTCTATTCTGATTCTTTAAACTTTTCTTAAAGTATGAATTTTATATCAAAATTTACAAGATTAACATATAAAGATATATAGATATATATACATGTTAAACTTTGTTAAGATATGAATGGTCATATAGAGTACTAACTAATTCTAGAAAAAAGGCTAGCTGCATATATATGTTTTTGTGTTCGAGTCTCTTATCAGTTTTCTGCAGGAAATCATGGCCAGGCCTAACATCAACTGAAGTCTCCAGAAAGAAGATGGGGCCCCACAACAACAACAATTCCACGTGGACAATAATAATATCATTAAGCTGACAAACATCATCCACAGATCAGCTTTGAACTACAAGGTGCTCAGAGCAATTTTGATATACCGTTATATAAACAATAGTATCTAAAAATAAATTGTTTAAAAAAACAGTACAGGTAATAAGCCACATAAAGATGGCTACCACACAGAGAGTCTGGATTATGTTCTCTTTGATATTCGTAACTGAAGAAAAATATTTGATTGCAAAAGCTGTTGAGTTATGCCAAAATGTATATTTTAAAGGTACCTTCACTTCAAAATTTGGATTTAAGGATATGTTACTTTGGAAAAGAGATTCTGCTTTTGTTTCCACAGAAAGCCAGAGGCTGTGGATTTGTTCCAGATTAAGATACATCAGGTTTGACCAGCCAAGACCCCCTGAAAGGTCTCCGATGACACCATGGCCCAGATGATCCAACATCCAGAATCGTTTCAAGGCAACTGGCTCAGACGATACAGCCTCACGGACTACTCCATGATCCTTAAATTTTCTTAGTGTCCCCATAAGATACAGCGCCCCCCTCCAGCAGGAAGTAGTAAGAGAAGCTATGCCCAAATTCCCAAATATACCAAGCTGGCTTTGGAGATGTATAAAAGTTAAAACCTTCCTTTTTAAAAAAGAGAAAAGGGGAAGTGCTGTGGGATGTTCTGTATGTCCTGTGGGAGCCCTTCTTGGGTTCCTCGTGGCTTTACCCAGCAGGTCCGCATAGAGGATGATTAGGACCATGGGCCTGAGTGCAGGTGTTTGAGATGGTCTGCACTTGGCTGTGCTGGGGGATGGTCTGTATGTCAAATTGTTCTGATTGGTTAATAAATAAAACCTGATCAGCTGTGGCTAGGCAGGAAGGATAGGCGGGACTAACAGAGAGGAGAAATAAAAGGACAGGAAGGCAGAAGGACTGGCAGCAGCCGCCGCCATGACCAGAGACACTGCAGCCGCCGCCATGACCAGAGACGCTGCAGCCGCAGCCATGACCAGAGACGCTGCAGCCGCCGCCATGACCAGAGACACTGCAGCCGCAGCCATGACCAGCAGCATGTGAAGACGCCGATAAGCCACCAGCCACGTGGCGAGGTATAGATTTGTAGAAATGGATTACTTTAAGATATAGATTTATGGAAATGAATTAATTTAAGATATAAGAATAGTTAGCAAGAAGCCTGCCACGGCCATACAGTTTGTAAGCAATATAAAGTCTCTGTGTTTACTTGGGTGGGTCTGAGCGGCTGTGGGACTGGCGGGTGACAAAGATTTGTCCTGAATGTGGGCAAGGCAGGAAACCTCAAGCTACAGATAGGCTTCCCATTTCATATGAAAAATAATGTTAATGATAAAATATTACAGATAACATATTCTAAATTTATAATCATTAAGTTGTAAAATTAATCATAATTGTGATAACAGGGATTTGTGTTTGCAGAGTGTTATGGGAACATAATAATGCAAATAGATTGCCACAAAATTTTAGGAAAAAGTGTTGAATCATTTATTAAAAAATAACAGAATATCACTAATGAGGATTACTTACTTTTGCATAAAGTGCTCCACAGAATCACATACCACTCTCAAAATAAATGTCTTTATTTTTTTCAGATAAAGTATTTCATATTTACCACTTCTGATCACTAAACAATGTGGCTGAGTAACAATGTGACTGAGTTCATTCTACTTGGTTTGACACAGGATCCATTTAGAAAGAAAATTCTCTTTGTTGTGTTTTTGCTTTTTTATATCGGAACATTATTGGGTAACTTGCTGATCATTGCTACCATCAAGACAAGCCAGGCACTTGGGAGTCCAATGTACTTCTTCTTGTTCTACTTATCCTTATCTGACACCTGCTTCTCTACAACCATAGCTGTAGCTAGAGTTTTCCACCTTGCCCACAGTCAGGACAAATCTTTGTCACCCGCCAGTCCCACAGCCGCTCAGACCCAACCAAGTAAACACAGAGACTTATATTGCTTACAAACTGTATGGCCGTGGCAGGCTTCTTGCTAACTGTGCTTATAGCTTAAATTAGTCCATTTCCATAAATCTATACCTTGCCACGTGGCTGGTGGCTTACCGGCATCTTCACATGCTGCTGGTCATGGCGGCGGCTGCAGTGTCTCTCCGCCTCAGCCTTCCGCTTCCCAGAATTCTCCTCTCTCCTTGTCCCACCTACTTCCTGCCTGGCCACTGGCCAACCAGTGTTTTATTTATTGACCAATCAGAGCAATTTGACATACAGACCGTCCCACAGCACATAGCCCCTAGAACAATTGTGAATTCTCTGATGAAAGAGGCCTATATTTCTTTCAGTGAGTGCATAATACAAGTCTTTACATTCCATTTCTTTGGCTGCCTGGAGATCTTCATCTTCATCCTCATGGCTGTTGACCGCTATGTAGCCATCTGTAAGCCTCTGCACTACATGACCATCATGAGCCACCGGGTTTGTGGGATGCTGGTGGCCATGGCCTGGGTGGGATCCTGTGTGCATTCTTTAGTTCAGATATTTCTTGCTTTGAGTTTACCTTTCTGTGGTCCCAATAAGATCGACCACTATTTCTGTGACTTGCAGCCACTGCTGAAACTTGCCTGTTCAGACACATATATGATCAACCTACTTCTGGTGTCCAACAGTGGGGTCATTTGTACAGTGAGTTTCCTCATGCTAATGGTCTCATATGTCATCATCTTGCGTTCCCTAAGAAACCACAGTGCTGAAGGGAGGAGAAAAGTCCTGTCCACCTGTGTCTCCCATATCATTGTGGTCATCCTGTTCTTTGGACCTTGTATTTTTATATACACACGCCCTGCAACCACATTTCCTATGGACAAGATGATAGCTACATTTTATTCAATTGGGACACCTTTGCTCAACCCTCTGATTTACACATTGAGAAATGCAGAAGTGAAAAATGCCATGAAAAATTTATGGAGGAAGAAACTAATCTCAGATGATAGGAAATAAATGAAGGTCTTCTATCTTTTTCCATAGCTTTAAATTAGGAGTTAATAAATATCTTTATTATTAGTTTTATATATCAGTTTCTTAGGGCATAAGATTATAAGCTCCTATAGTAAAGAGACAATGTGAAACGGTGTTGAATAAATTAACATAGAGGGATAAACTGTGAAATATAAATTAAGTGTGAAGACCTTTTGTGTTTTTTGGTGTTTGATCCTGTTTCTCTGCCTTTCCAGCCTTTCTATCTCGACAATTTTGGCTATATTTGTAACTTTCTGACCACCTTCCTGTAGATTTCTGAAGTTTCCACCTAATATATATCTATCTACATAATCACATTTCCTATTTGAAGCCTGCTAAGATTTACTTTCCCGATTAGTGATTCCTTATTTTTAGCATTTTATTTTTGAGATTTTAATATAATTACAATAGTTCTCTCTTTGCTTTCCTCCCTCAAAACTCTCCCATATATACCTTCCTGCTCTCCTTCAAAATTGTAACCTCTTGGCCCCTGGCAGTGTGATCAGGATCAATGCCTGGGGCATGAGCCAGCTTTCTGGATCCCATTACCTATGGTCGGACACCTTGCTTAGTCTTAAGGCAGGGAGGAGGGGCTGGATCCTTCCTCAACTGAATGTACCAAGGTTTACTGTCCCCCCATGAGAGAACTTATCCTTTTGGAGGAGGGAATGAGGGATGGGTCAGAGTGGCAGGGGCAGTAGGCAGGGGTGGGAAGAGCAGAAGGAGGGTTGAGAGGCGAATCTGTGCTTGGTATATAAAACAAATAATTTTTTTTTAAAAAAAAGAAAAGAAAACCAGGAAAGAATTGTAACCTCTCCCCTGCCACTTGTTATTGCATGCATGTATATATATGTATATGCATATATATTCCAATTAGTTATTTTTTTATAAAGACATGTTGGTCTTATCATCAACTTAAGTTTTTCTCTGGATTCAGTAAATTGTGCTATGTTCAAATAATTGTAGCAAGTGTGAGTATAGGTGAAAATGCACATATTTGGAGGAATCTATTTCATTTGGAGATTGATTCAAAATTCTTTTTTTTTGTTTGTTTGTTTGTTGGTTTGTTTTGTTTCATTTTTTTCATGACAGGATTTCTCTGTGTAGTTTTGGTGCGTGTCCTGGATCTCACTCTGTAGACCAGGCTGGCCTCGAACTCACAGAGATCCACCTGGCTCTGCCTCCCAAGTGCTGGGTAAAGGCTTGCGCCAATACCACCCTGCGACTCAAAACTCTTGCCATGTATTTATTTAGATTGTTCTAGAACACTAATAAGATACACAGAGAAAAATTCACTCTTGAGACTCTGGGATGTTCCTCTGTCAATGTGAGGGCTACAGTCACAATGATTCTTTTGTAATCCTTATTCCCTTTTTCTGACTTGATCTCTTCATCTTTAAATATTAAGATTTTTCCTGGGCATACTAATTATAATATTTCCTTTATAGCAAAGTATTAGATTTAGTGCAGCATATATAAGATAGTTTAAGGTACAGATTTCTATACAGGTTAGTACCAAAAGAACAATCACTTCAAGATAGGGTATTTGGATATATTAACAGATTAAACAGAAACAGGATGACATAAGGGAATATTTTAGGCTTTGGAACAGAAATTTCATATTGCAAATATAAATTATTTTAGTGAATTTTGTATCTAATCCAGAAGAAAATAATATTAGCAAAGGAAAAGCTGACATTTAGATGATATTTTTACATTAGATTAATTTTTTCATTATTAGTTAATACTCTAGTACTGAAGAATATTAATGTGAATAATATTGTTAATGTTAATATTTTCTTGTGTGGTTTTTAATAGAAAAAATTAACATGTATTATTTTTTCCTTAAGATTTCTATTACTTTTTTAAACCAGTAAATTGTAAAGCAAAATTTTATCAATTTTGTTATATTAGAAACTATAAAATTTCCCTTTCTTTCTTCCTTTCTCTCTCTCTCTCTCTCTTTCTTCCTTCCTTCCTTCCTTCCTTTCTTTCTTTCTTTCTTTCTTTCTTTCTTTCTTTCTTTCTTTCTTTCTTTCTTTCTTCTGTTTGTATTCCTTTGATTTTTTTTTTTTGAATGCCTGGGATTAAATGTAGGTCCTTGCACATGCAGGTCATGGGCTCTATGACAGAGAAATAACTCCATCTTATAATTTCTTTAGCTCGAAGTATGATCATATTTTTTGTGTGTTTTAGTAGAAGGCAGTAAAGTCTACAGTAATCTACACTGGTATATGTAGTATATACTACTTCCTGTTATAGTCTGTGTGTTTCAGTCTCCTGTCAATCTTGAGAATATTGTCAGTATGTAATACCTATAGCTTGACTCTGTTATCACAGGATTTTCAGTTCTAAATTCCAGTTGACAGAATAATATTTGGTTCCTTCTGTTTCTGAAGCAAAGGAAAATTGTCTTACTGCTTTAGCTAGAACTTCAAGTACTGTATTGAATACATATGGAGAGAGTGGACAATCTTGTCTTGTTCCTGATTTTAGTAGCATTGCTTTGAGTGTCTCTCCATTTAATTTGAAGTTGGGTAATAGCTTGCTGTAAATTGCCTTTACTATGTTTAGGTATATCCCTTTATCCTTGATCTCTCCAAGACTTTTATTATGAAGAGTGTTGGATTTTGTCTAAGGCTTTTTCAGCATCTAATGAGATAATCAGGTGAGTTTTTTTCTTTCAGTTTGTTTACATGGTGGATTGCATTGACAGATTTTCCTATGCTGAACCTTTCCAGCATCTCTGGAATGAAGTCTACTTGATCATAGTAGATGATCTTTTTGATGTGTCCTTGGATTCTGTTTTCAAGTATTTTATTGAGTATTTTTGCATTAATATTCCTGAAGGAAGCTGGTCTGTACTTCTCTTTTTTTAGTTAAGTCTTTGTGTGGTTTGATATCAGGATGACTGTGGTCTCACAAAATAAATCTGGTGATGTTCCATCTGTCCCTATTTTGTGATATAATTTGAGGAGTGTTGGTATTATTTCTTCTTTGAATATGTGATAGAATTCTGTTCTAAAACTGTCTGGCCTTGGGATTTGTTTTTGGCTGGGAGACTTTTAATGATTGCTTCTATTTCCTTAGGGGTTATAGGTCTATTTAAAACATTTATCTTATCTTGATTTAACTTTGATAAGTGGTATTTCTCAAGAAAACTGTCCATTTCTTTTATTTTTTTTTCATTTTTTAAATTTATTTATTAAATTTAATTTTACATATCAGCCACGGATTCCTTTGTTCTCCCTCCTCCCACCCCCAACCCCCACCTTCCCCTAACCCACTCCCCATTCCCATCTCCTCCAGGGCAAAGACTCCCCGGAGGATTGAGTTCAACCTGGTAGATTCAGTCCAGGCAGGTCCAGTCCCCTCCTTCCAGGCTGAGCCAAGTGTCCCTGTATAAGCCCTAGGTTCCAAACTGCCAGTTCTTGCACTGAGAGTTCATGCATTTATCTTATCTTTTTTTTTTTTTTTTTTTTTTTTTTTTTACTTTTTTTATTTTATTTTACAATGCTATTCAGTTCTACATAACAGCCACAGATTCCCTTGTTCTCCCCCTTGCTGCCCCCTCCCTTTCCTCCAGCCCACCCCCCATTCCCACCACCTCCAGATCAAGGCCACCTCCGAGGACTGAGATCGACCTGATAGACTCAGTACAGGCAGGTCCAGTTCCCTCCTCCCAGATTGAGCCAAGCGTCCCTGTATAAGTCCCAGGTTTCAAACAGCTATCTCATGCAGCGAGCCCAGGACCTGGTACCACTGCCTAGATGCCTCCCAAACAGATCAAGCCAATCAACTGTCTCACCTATTCAGAGGGCCTGATCCAGTTGGGGGCCCCTCAGGCTTTGGTTCCCAGCTGGATCAAGAACAGAGAGGGAGAGCAAGGAATAGGAGACCATGGTAAATGAAGACCACATGAGAAAAGGAAGAAACAAAGTCCTAAAGAGGCCCACAGAAATCCACAAAAATACCCCCACAAAAGACTGCTGGCAATGGCCGAGAGAGAGCCTGGACTCACCTACTCTGGTGATGGGATGGCCAAACACGCTATTAGTTGTGCCAGAAACCCCATCCAAGGACTGAGGAATCTGGATGCAGACATCCACAGCTAGGCCCCCGGGTAGAGCGCTGGGAGTAGAATTAGCGAGAAAGAGGAGGGTTTATATGAGCAAGAATTGTTGAAACCAAGGTTGGATAAAGCACAGGGACAAAAAGCCAAACAAATGGAAACACATGAACCATTTATCTTATCTTGATTTAACTTTAGTAAGTGGTATTTCTCAAGAAAACTGTCCATTTCTTTTATATTTTCCAATTTTTTAGAATCTTCAAGGGTGACACTAGCTAAGCCTCTTAGTAATGGGGTTATAGAACCTTAACTGGCCATCTTCTATAACCAGGCAAGGTTTCCAGTGGAGAGATTTTGACACCAACTCAGTCGCAAAACCTTCAACCTACAATTTGTTCTAACTGCAAGATGTGCTCTGGAAAAGAAGGCACAGAACTTGTGGGAGTGGCAAACTGGTCTAGACAGAGACCCATGGCATGAGAGGGAACCCATGACTGACTCAGCCTGCATGGCCAGGAACCAGAAGCTGGATAGCCCAGAGACCTAAGATAGAACCAAACACAAATGGGAAAACAAAGGTCAATGAAATGATTCCTAATGATTGCTCTACTGGTAGATAAGAGCCTAACATAATCATTATTACAGAGGCTTTATCCAGCAACTGATAGGAGCAGATGCAGAGATACACAACCAAATATTAGAAGGTGCTGGAGGAATCCTGTGGAAGAGGGTGAGGAAGGATTATAGAAGCCAGAAGTTCAAGGACACCATAAGAAAAAACACAGAATCAACTAACCTGGGTTCATAGGTCCTGATAGAGACTGAACTGACAATCAGCAAGTCTTCATGGGTCTGACCTAGGTCTTCTGCATATGTTATCATTTCATAGCTTGGTTTTCCTGTGGGACTCCTAACAGTGGGAGCAGGGGCTATCTCTGACTCTTTTGTCTGCCTTTGAGACCCTTTTCCTTCTAATGGGTTGCCTCCATTCCACCTTGGTATGAGGGGATTTGCATACTTTTATTGTAACTCAATATGCCTTGTTTGGTTGATATCCCTGGAAGGCCTGCACTTTTCTGAAGGGAAATGGAGGAAGAGTGGATCTGGGGAAGAGGGAAGGTAAGGGAGGGACTGGAAAGAGAGGAGGGAGGGGCAACTGCAGTTGGGATGCAATATATGAGAGAAGAATAAAAAGACAAGGAAAATAATGTACATTGAATGTAAATGCATCCTTTTCATTTATTTTACTTTACGTATATGAGTGTTTAGGTTTCATGTATATCTGTACAGCATGCATGTGCCTGGTATTCACAGATATGAGAAGAGAAAATTGGATGCCTTGGAGCTGGAATTGTAAATGGGTTTTGTAACAGGCTTTTTATTTTGGGCCACCACCAAGCTCCCAAACCATGACAGGGAGACTTATTAGTTTTGAATGTTCTTGGCTGTTCAGCTTTTCATTAGGCCAATCAGGTGCCTTAGGCCGGTGTGGTGAAACCAAGGTGACACATCTTTACATAATTTAATAAATGCAGCATAAACAAGAGTAACATTCCTTTGCACAGTTAAAGTAATATTCTTCAGCATAAACAAATGTAACACATCTTTGATGAGTTAAAACAATATTCCACAACAGGTTGTGAACCTCAGTGCAGGTGCTGACAATTAGACCTGGGTCTTCTTCAATAAAAACACTTCAAGAATCAATGGGTCATTTTTCCATCATCAGACCTTCTTTATGGTCTATCTAACATTACTTCTGGACATGCAGTGAACATAGAGCCCCCATGTTTGCTGCCATGCATCTCCTGCAGACCGTGACCCTTCACTAAACCATTTCAAGGATCTGCAATAAAGATGCAGATAAGACTGAATGTGTAACTCCAGTAGGTATTGAGCTTGAAGCAAACACTTTAGTGGAGGAAAAGTTGGAAATCTGAGTAGTAAAATGGAAACATCTGTGTGGGGAAATGAGGCTCACGCCTTTATCCCAGCACTTGAGAGGCAGAGCCAGGTGGGTCTCTGTGAGTTTGAGGCCAGCCTGCTCTACAGAATAAGATCCAGGACAGGCACCAAAACTACACAGAGAAACCCTGTCTCAACCCCCCCCCCAAAAAAAAAAAGACTATATATCTTGGGCTGTCACTAATAGCTTCCTCTCTTTTGAAAGAGAAAGATATTCTTCACATCTAGACAAGGCTGTTGCCTATGAGAAAAACCTCTTATTCAGTAGTGTTTGCTTTCTACTCAAGCATATTCCTATACCACCTTTTGCTTACAAGAGCAACTCAGTGAAACATGTTAGGAAAACCTGGCTAGGAAAGTACATACTTATCTTACAAAGATATGAGACATACCAGGAAATATCAGGAGTTAATGAATAGGTGCAGGAGTAGACCTGATGACAACTTCACTATTAAAGTGAGTTCCGAAGATTTAATAAAGGTTGCCAGAACACAAGTTGAGAGAGTAAGAAACCATTTGACAAGAGACACTCAGTCATGACTTAAGAATGGATATTACTGTGATTTGGTTACTTGCCCCTAAGAAAACAATAGGATGAATCTTGATTCCCTGTACCTTAGACCAATTATATTTAGAAATAGAGACCTTACAGAGATAATAATGTTAAAACACTCCTTAACGTGAACCCTTGTATAAAGGGAAAGTAAGGAATAAAGATAGGCACATGGAAAGGCATGCATTATGCAAATGATGACTTTTAAAATTTTTTTGATGCCATTGAAATGATGCTTTTACAACCAAAGAATTTCCACAGGTGCCAATAAACTCCCAAGCTCTAGGAGGTGCATAACATGGATTCTCCTCAGAGTCCTGCACAGTAACTTATTCTACTACTAGTGTGACCTCAAACATGAGCCTTCAGAACTATGAGAAAAGAAACTTCTATTAGCTAAGCCACTCAATTTATGGTATGTAAGGCTACTCTAGGAAACTCATCAGGGATATTCTTTTGAGATCCTTAAGACATGGCACTTACAGTCACATAGAGGAGTGCCGTTATATAATTTTTCTATTTGACTAAAAGAAAGAAATAGCAATTTCATAAAGTAAAGCAACATGGGTTTTATTATATCTCAGTTTCACACAGTCTTAATGATGAAATATTTTAATAGAAACCAAGTTCTAGTTTTGTTTTTTATCATCTGCTTAGCCTGGTCAAATTCCTTCCTGGTACCTCTGTAGAACCATTAAATACCATGTCATTCAGTAAATCAAAATATATATATTAAATAAAATTTTCTTCTAAAATCTAACCATAATTTTATGTTGTAATGGGTGTTTCAAATCATAACTTCCACTTTTTGCCAACATATAATTTAAATAATTTCCTAAAAAACAAGTGAGAGCAGCCTAATTTCATCCAGTATCATGTTTGATAAAGTTACAGACAACTAGGGAATGCTGAGAATGTGAGAAAAAGTTTTCTCCAAGGGAAAGTGCCCCAACTGGCTATCCAATACTAAATGGTCAATCTGAAAACATATTTCAAGCAACATTATATAGACTGAACCAGGTTATATTTATGTATTTAGGAAAATATATGTATATACATATATGTACTTTACCACAGTTCTGACAGAGTTGGGATGTCTCTGGCTCTTTTGCCGGCTTTTGGGATCCTTTTCCTCTTACTGTGTTGTCTCACCCAGACTTGATGTTAGGGTTCGTGCCAGGTCTTATTGTATTTTTTTTTTGTGCCATGTTTGGTTGATATCCCTGGGAAGCCTGCCCCCTTTCTAATGGAAGACGGGAATGGGGTGAGGGTGGATGGTGGGGGAGTGGATGTGGGGGAAAAGGAAGGT
This sequence comes from Peromyscus leucopus, assembly GCF_004664715.2. Taxonomy (NCBI): domain Eukaryota; kingdom Metazoa; phylum Chordata; class Mammalia; order Rodentia; family Cricetidae; genus Peromyscus; species Peromyscus leucopus. Next base: position 64,336,653 of record NC_051066.1, read on the forward strand.
GGAGGGACTGGGAGGAGTGGATGGTAGGGAAGCTGTATTCAGGATACATTGTATAAGAGAATTAAAAAAAAAAAAAAAAAAGAAACCAGAACTTGAAAGAGAACAAGAATGGGCGTATGTGAGGGTTTGGGGAGAGGAAAGGGAAAGGGGAAATGATGTAATTATAATCTCAAACAATAAAAGATATGACTAAAAATAAAAATTCAAGAAAACAATAGTGTTAAATGAGATAAAATAAAATATATCACATGGAAAAATGAATCATGTGATCTGAAATAAAATAGATATTGCAAACCTGATAACTTGAAACATGGAATGATGTTATAAGAGGTGCATCTTATGAGAAATTTGAAATGGATGCATCTAAGTTTGACCTTAATTCTGTTAAGAAAAGGGCAAATTTGCCTATTATTAATAGATTTCAAGCTTTATTGTTATCAATATATTCAACATGCAATGAACATATGAAGATTTTTTTACAGTGTAGATAGTGGCAAGTTTTTTAGAATGCTTTTTTTCCACTTAACATAAATCATGTGGTATGGTGCAACATATATCTAAACAATATCAAGTATTTTTAAAGGTAAAGCTGAAAAGCTAAACACAGGTAGTTAAAATCATATGAGTTTATTTTTGACAGATTGCTTCAGGAATTTCCTAGGGCATTGTCTGTGGGGTTGCATCCAAGTCCCTCCAGTGCCCTTAAATTCTCCTTTACTGAACTGCAGCTTCTCGAAAAGCTTTGAGCCCTGCAGGGCTGGGCTTGGAATTTCATCACCACAACAGAGGAAGACAAGGGCAGAGAGCCCAGATGCATTTCAAATTTTTCAAAGGAATCTGATGTCCTCTCATTCTTATTCCTAGTACTCACAGAGTAAGTTTTAGTGACACCATTGATTTTAACTACAATTTGACAGCAGTACACAAAGCATGTGAATTATATTACTTCATTTTTACCTCTTGAAATATCTACTTGTTATTGCATGTTAGAATATGTTTTTAAAATTATTGTCATGAATTTATGAATTATAGATATTATTTCAAATGCTGACAGGAATTGGCCAACATCAAAAATGAAAGCTTTGCTATTTTACTTTCTTATTTCATTCTTTATTCTTTCCTTTGCTTTTTTAAAAACACTGAGTCTAAATAAAATCATAGATTAATATATTTTTATTTAATTGTTTTCCAGGATAATTGTAATTTTGATGAACTATGTATTCTGAATTTAGCTGCTTGGTAACTATTTTGGATAATCTTAAATTCTTTTCATTTGTATCCTAACTTCATATTTTAATAGTTTTCTAGAATATTTTAGACAATGTATTACAATAGAAAACCAGTCACAGGAATACTTTATTAAGTCTTAATTTTAAATTTGGGACTGTTAAAGGCTGGTGGGGTAGTCTGTGGAAGGAAGTGAGAATATGCTTTTAATTACTGGGATAAAAAAGTGATGATAAACTAAAACATTTAAAAATAGTATAAGTAATGAAATAAAAGAACAATAAACAAATATATAATAAATCCCACAAATCTTTAAATAATCTAATAAAAAACATCTTAATACAGAAAGAGAATTGTTATCTTCTGCAAGTATTGTCTGATTATTCCACTTTGTAAAGGGGATTTTCTTTTGCAGGCATTATATTAGGATTTCTTGAGAATTTTTTTTAACTGATTTTGATCACTTTATCCATGATGTCAGATCTTGTTATGTTCTCTGTATTTTTATTAATATAAGACTTTTACCAGAAAAGTAGTGGTGAAAATAGCTTACCGTTTCTATAGAAATCCGTATTTGGGGAAGCATTAAAATCACTGAAGAAAATATATCCTTAGGGCTTTCCTTGTCTCACAAATGCCTCAGAAATTTTCAGAATTTTTGTCCTTTTAGAAATCAGCCAATTAAAGAAGATGCAGTTTCATGAAAAGAAAATAATAACAAAATGCCTAATCTTTAGTTTGTTCTTACAACATAGTAGCGATCTATGTCTACACTTACTTGTTTAATGTGGATATTTTTGTTTTTAACAAGAATCCCCTGTGGTGTAAAATATTAGATAATATCATTTTACATGAGAAAAATCAAAGGTCAGAGTTATGTAAGATAGGCACTGATTAAGAGATGACCAAACCTAATTTCATACAATTTAACCAGTATAATAACGGTGATGGACTGCCTTCCTTGTGGACACAACGAAAGATTTCAATTGCATCTTAAGAGATAATTGGCAAAGCCTATTTCTAAAGAGAATAATTTATGAAAGAGAAAAGAAATCCAACACATTGTGGAAATCTGACGTTGAGTAACTTCTCCCTTTCCATTACATTTTACATCCACAATATCAACTTTAGATCTCAGAGTTCATGAATTTTAGTCAAATCCTACTGACTTTAAAGAACAAGGGTATTTAGTTTTCTTCACTCTGAGAGCAAATATAGAATTAAGGATATATGTGTAAATGCAGGTGCTCACCTAATGTGTTCCTTGTTTTCTTCTGTGGACTATTTCTTTGGCTGTCTGTGTGTGGGACAAGAGTGTATTTACTTATATTTACATCATGTGTGACAATTTGTGGATCTGAATGCTTAGAATTCTAATGCTTCTACAACTTCATTACCTTATTAAAGGAGGAAACGAAGTGTTAAATAATAAAGAAAAGGGCCTTCAAGTTTTTGCAGAATTTTAATGAGAGATTATAATTTCTACTTTATTGATTTAAATTCCATCTGATATATAATGAATTCTTCCAAAGCCATATTAAAATAATGGACATATGTTTTTAATTAAAGAAGTAAGGAAATATCTTTGGTAAGGAAATCAACATCTAGTTTGATTATAATATCTTTTGATCATCATCTTCTTTATTCCTCAAATGTAATCATGCCATTCCACACCTTTCTTAATTTGTTTATAAGCACTCAGGTACTCATAGAAATTAGTTGGGTGTGACTTCTTGCACATGCTCATTACATTTAGGCCAACTTTTTAACTGCTTATGTTTTATGCCTACAGTATGTGGTTCTCCTTACTGTCATGCAGATCCAGTTAAGTATTGAAGCTTCTGCTTTGTACTCCAATGTTAAAAAAAAAAAGCACCATACTCTATTTCTGCTTTGTTACTACTATATATTTAAACCTTTTCCAATTTTCAAATTTTCACTAGGTTGCAATGACTATTCTTTGGAATCCTTAGTGGAGTTCTTTTAGCAGGGTAAATACTTATTCCCTAATCCATCATTAAATGTTGTCTTAAAATATTTTAAGTTTTATGCGCATAATACTGACAAATCAGAGTAATATTATATTGTTGCTTAATTTGCATTTCCCTGATTTAGATTTGTAAGTGGACCTTTTTTCATGTGACACTTTCAGAGTTTGGGGGGATAATTATGCAAGAATGTGTTAACCTGAGATCAATGGGTGGAATTTGAGTCAATCTATAAAATCTTTTCATAATCTCTTTTTTTTTTGTATAAAATGTACCTTTCCTGAAGCTTTACCTCAGGAGTCATACGTGCAAAGGGCATTGATTTCTTGCTGTTCTAATTCTTTGTAGTATAGTAATATTTTCATTCTTGTATAAGGATGATTGATTTACTTTTATAAGACTGTATTGAATTGAGCATCTATGTAACATATTTTAGGTCAGGTTACTATAGGTATAGAAAATAAAAAAAAATGAGGAAAATATTTTATAGTTTCTCTTTTTTCACTGACATATGTTAAGGTTTGTCACTATGCACATACAGAGTGTCTGGTAAAGTGAAAACGTGGTTTAATTTAGAATCTCAAGTTGTTGAAATAGGTGATGTGACGACATTCCAATAGATACACTTTGTGTCCCTGCAGGTGCTAACATCCAAGGTGATCCTAGATGACAACAACAAGAACCTCCAGAACAGACTTGAAAATCAACTTGGAAATTAGGTGAAATCTAGGACATCATAGTCATTCTGGAACCTGGGCAGAAATCTACCTTCTTCTCTAAAATTTTGCTTGTGTTGTTTATTGCCTTTATTACTTATATTATGATAAGTTTCAAAGGCACTCCTGAGATTTCTGTGAAGTGGTTCAATAATGTGACATCATGAATCATCTGAAGTAGGGTGCTAGCACAAACTTTTGGAAATCAGTAGTTTTAGTCATTATGAAGGGCTTAGAATAACGATAACCTACTCACTTTTGAATAAAATTGGATAATTCAATGGCTGTTAACATATACACCTATAATATAAAAATTTATTCTTAAAGTACTATAGTGAACTTGCATCTTGATTTTGAACTTCAAGTATGTATATAATTTTTAAAACATCTACCTTGTTCTTCCTACTAAATGTATGTAAAGTTTTGGAATATCTCCAACAGCTACCATTAATTTATTATTTACAGTATCACTGTGTGTATTTGTTCTCATGAACTATAATATACTTTCAAGCCTTCTATGTATCTTAATTATTATTCTATCCATAGTAACAGATTTACAATTGAATTGTCCTAAACACTCAATGCATATACTTACTGATTAAAAAATGACTTTGAAAATGAAACAAAGCCCTTGAAAGACCAGTGCTTCAGGCACAGCCTTCTTTCCCTCTAAATAATCAAGCTCATAGAAGCAATGGGGTATGGGAACATCACAGAGTTTATCTTACTGGGACTTTTCCATAATGAGGAGGTCAAGACAATGTGTTCTGTTCTGTTCTCATTTTGTTATCTTGCAATTCTCTTCGGAAACCTGGTGGTTCTTCTCACCATCAGGGGCAGCAACCTTCGTGAGTATCCAATGTATTTTTTTCTCAGCTACCTGTCCTTCATGGATGTATGTTTCACTTCCACAGTGGCCCCTAAATTGATTATAGACTTATTGGTACAGTGTAACACTATATCCTACAATGGCTGCATAGCCCAGATGTTTTATGCCCACTTCTTTGGTGCCACTGAGATATTTATCTTGGTGGTTATGGCCTATGATCGTTATGTAGCCATTTGTAGACTCCTTTACTACATGATCACCATGAACAGACCAGTGTGTTATATTCTTGTGATAGTTTCAGTTATTGGTGCTTTTATACACTCACTTGTGCATGTACTGATTGTTATCAGACTTCCCTTCTGTGGTGCCAATGAGATAGACCACTACTTTTGTGACATATTCCCCCTGCTGAAACTGGTCTGCACTGACACAAGACTCCTTATTATCATAATCATTACCACCACAGGGGTGCTGTCCATTTTGACCTTTGTTGCCTTGGTCATTTCTTACATCATCATTTTGTCCACATTGAGGACCCACTCATCCAAGGGCCTCCACAAAGCCCTTTCTACTTGTGGCTCACATATCACAGTTGTGTTCATGTTCTTCCTGCCACTCATCTTTACCTATGTCCCAATGGGTGATACTGTTGGGAATGACAAGGTATTTGCTCTATTTTACACCATGATTGCCCCTTTGTTCAACCCTCTCATCTACACACTGAGGAATACAGACATGAAGAATGCTATGAAGAAAGTATGGATCCAAGAAAAACTGTTTGAAGGAAAATGAAATCTCTTCTGGTGGAGTCCTTTTACTCAATCTTGTTCTTTCTACAGAATAAATGTGAGCAACACAGCAAGATAGCAAGATGGGGAGTGGCCATCAAAAATTGCAAGCCACAAAGAGATAAGACACTTAGCCATGGGGACTTTGTATATGAATGAATCAATTACAAGTCTTTCCATTTTAGGTAAATGGAACTTATTTTGTCCTTCATGCTCCTAGGCATAATGGCTACTATTAATATTGTTGTTGGTGCAAATTAGAAAATTATATAATTTGGCAATTTTTGCTCTACTTTGGGATACTGATGTCTTGTCTGAGATAGGTGTCATAGAGATCCTTTCTGGTGCTCTCACCACTGTATTTGGCATGTCTATTGATTTATACTCATTTACCTCATATTTCACAATCATGTTGATGAAACTTTATGCATGTAGTTTATGATGTTATTAGGAGACACAACCTTACAGAAAATTCCTTGATACTCTCTGGCTCTCACAATCTCCCCCCCTCCTCTTTTGCAATGATGCCTGAGACTTAATTGTGGGAGTATTTTGTAGATATATCCATTGAGACTGGGCTCCACACCTCTGCATTTTGATTGGTCGATGTTTTCTATAGTGGTCTCTACCTGTTTTAACGAAAAGCTTCTTTGATGAGGGGTGAGGACAGCACTTACCTCTGGTCATAAGGACAAATGATTATTTTGCTTTGAAGAATTGTGCTGGTTTAGTCAATCAGTCATTATAGATTCTTCTCCAATAACAATGACTTCACTAGCATTGAGTGGCTATCTGGGTGTCCAGTACTAGGCATGATTTTCCTCTTGTGTGATTTTAAAGTTCCACTAAAGGGCTGTTAGTGATAGCCAATGTATACATGTCACTACTGCAGCCTTAGGGCTACCACACCATGCTGGTTGTCAGTGTGGTTTATATGTATCATAGCTGAATTAAACTTCATTGCTCTCTCCTTTGGGAGTGGGATAGGTGATATTCCTCACCATAGAGCACGACAATGGTTTATCCAGAGACAAATGGACAACTCTGAAAACATACATAAGAGTAATATTGTGTGAATTGAACAGGTTATATTTAGTAATACATATATGTGTGTATGTGAATGTATAGTACTATATATGTATATTCACATAAATATAATAAATGCATATTACTATATATATGTATACATATATATTTTGTGTACAGTAAGAATTAGTGGCAAAGCAGTAATGAAATTAAAGGATATGGTAGCTTTGGAGGAAGTGAAAAGAGAAATGTATTTGTACATTTTAACTCTTTAAACAATTTTGCTTCAAGAATCATTCAATGTAGTATAAGTATGCTATTATTGTAATGGTTATATGCATTATTTATTTAATACTAAGAATCCTGATGGTGGTATATTATTGCAAGTAGAACTTTCCTACTAGGAATGATGACACCAATTTATTTATTGCTCATTGGCAAATTGATGAAATAGAAATTTCTAACATTCATCTCCCTGTAATGAAACCTGAATTTGAATAATGGTCTATGTATGTACCAATCTGCCTTCATGAGAAATAGGGAAATAGACAAGATAACAGCCTATGAGTTTATCATGGGCATGTAAAAATAAGTATTGCTAAAGCTAAGACTAATCCTATCTTGTCTGTATCACATGGTTTTTCTAACCCTGGCATGGACAGAGGTACCTATAAGTGTTGGAAGGTGAGAGAAGAAAGCACAATATTTTACCATGGAACAGTAAAGAGGAACCGGACAGTAATATTTAGTAATATGAAAATCATGATGAGTGGCTTGACTCTGGGCATTAAAGAGCCCTGGGTCCCAGAGCCCTAGTCATAAAACTGGAACCACAAATTCAGCTCTCTTATATTTTGGATCCATAATGTTCCTCAAAGGCTCATAGGTTACAGATTGGTCTTCAGCCATTGATATTACTGGGAGGTCCAAAATGCAAGAGATTTAAGTACATTTAAGTACACTTTAAAAAATTATGCTGAGATTTACAAGTCCCTTTCTCTCATTTTTCCTTGAATATCATGAAGTGAGCATCTTTGCTCTACTATGCATCTTATACCTGACTATTCTGCCTCACCATAGCCCTAAAAGCTATGAGCCAAATGACCATGGACTAAAGCTTCTGAAATGACTATATTATATAGTATATAATATATCACATTATTATTTCATGTAATATATTATATATAATATATAAATATATTATATAATATATTATGTTATTCCCTTTAATATATTAAATATATTATTTTTAAGTTGTTCTATGAAGTAATGGAAGGTTTACTAACTCAGCTTACAGAGTAACGCAATAGCAAGTGTCAGGCTACATACTTGTGCTCATAGAATGTACTTCTAAGATTTCTCTGGTACCAAAAATAATTCCACTATCTTTGATCTAATCTTGCCTTACCATACTAGTCTTTAGTCTTATTCCATCACCAGGGTGAACCAGGAGTCCTAGTCACCAGCCCATAGCCATTGACTTAGCCCAAACTCTACAGCTACATATTTTAGGATACAATACATAGACTGAGCTTCTCAGCCCTCTGGAGTGCTAGGCAGGATGTCAGCAATGGATGCCTGGCATTCCCTTTTGCTCTCTAGTTAGAAAAAAATCACAAATTAGTCAAGATATAATTTTTCCTTAGTGTTGGCATTGTGACCCATGGTGTTAGTGGATTTCTACCTGGGTTAACAGTCATGGCTCATTTTAAATTGTTGATATTTATTCTTATATACATTAAATATAACCTTCTCAATCTGTATAATGTTACTTGTATGTATGTTTTTAGGGCTGACCATTAGGTAACCAATTGGAGTGATCTTCCATGGGGAAGACTATTTCTCCCATTCTTAGCATTCCTTAGTTTCCTGTAGCTCTTTCTGTAGAATTGAGGCCTCCTGGACTTTCCCCAACATTGTTAGCATGTGTATAGTGTCTCTTGCTGTTGTTCTTATTCAGCTCCCATTTAGTCAGCCATGTTGCTAAAACTTCATGGGTGGAGCTTCCAACATAACTAGGACACACAATTCTACAGCAAACTCCATGATCTTATTGCACTTACAATCTTTCTGCCCAGGTTTGCAACCTGATCACTGATCTCTGAGTCTTGTTTCAGTTTTATCTTGTAAAACTTATAATAGGCTATAAAAATCCTTTCAGAAGCCTTTATTAAGACCTCATGAAAACTAGTCTCCTTATAAACTTCAGAAAGGAGAATAGTATGTTTTAGCTCAGTTTCCAGTTCCACCAAGCAGTTTTTTCTCAAACCCCTCCCCTGTCTGTCTCTGTCTCTGTCTCTGTCTCTCTGTCTCTCTCTCTGTCTCTCTCTGTATGTGTGGGGGAGTCATGATTTCCAAATGCACCAGTCATAAGCCTCAAGTGTGTTGCTGTCTTCTATCAATAACCAGCTTCATGCTGAGACACAGGGGAAGGTGTCTACCATCCCAGTCCTCCAAGCTGACCTTAGTGAGTACAGATGCAAATTGGTTGGTGCCTTCCTAGGTGAAGGTGCTCAAGGCTGCTCAGAGCAGAGCTTCTTGTAATGTTACCATCTGCAACAATATTAACCTTTATGAATAAAACAGGTATTAAAATTAAACATGTTCTTATTATAAATGATAAAGTAATTCATTTTAAAATAATACTTTTACATGCATATAACTTTGCCATACTAAGATATAAAAGCACAAGATATAATTACCACAGTATATTATTTGTTTAATCAGTGATATACAAGACACTGTGTATAAACTATCGTAAGTTCAAGATCAATACATGACTCAACCAAAGATACATTTATAGCAGGAATTTATAAAATCTTACAAAAAATTATAACAAAAGTAGAGGAAGTCTTTTAATAACTATTTACTAGTCATATGATGACTTCCCATTTGTTTCCTACAGGGTTATAACTTTTGATGGATCAGTTATGTCATGAAGTGAGAGAAAAATTTCAGGGTTCTGAAAGTACCTTATGATTCATCATTTCATACTTTAAAAAAATTCATCTTAAACTTGTTTCAACCCAGTTTTCTTTTCCAATGCCTTAAGTTTTTTTCCTTTCATTTTTAATGATATATTTTTATTAATTTTTAAACTAAGTATATATGTGTGGGTCTGAATATATAGATATGTGTACATTAGTACAAATCCCCACAGAGTTCACAAGAAGATGTCAAGTCCTCTGGAGATAGAGTAGAACAAGCAGAGTCATCCACCTGTTGTGAATGTTGGAGCTGAGCTCAGATTTTCTGCAATAGCAGTATGCACTTTTATCTACTGAGCTACCACTCCAGAACTCTAGTTATCCCATTTTCAAAAGGTAATTCATATTTAAGCCTCAAATTGCCTCCCTGTGTTATTCTATCAAACTTTTAAAGTTCACTCACAATATTTGGTAATAGATTTCATATTTAGTCTATGTAATCCATGCAATCATTCTCCTCTATAATAAAGTCATCTGAGATACAGTCATGGCTACATATTATATGTGATTTACTATAACTGGTATAATTCAAGACACATGTTGAAGTTATCCTGTCAAATAAGAAAGGAACAAATTAGGACCATGAACTATATTTTTAATGAAATTATACAATATACAACTATTATTTGCAAAAACAAATAATTCTCACAGGTCTTCCTAAGTCAAAAGGCCTTTTTCAGAGGGGAGAATTTTCTGGTCTCTTGTTATTCTAGAAATATGTTTGTAAACATTTGGGTAGAATGTAATGTCAATCTTATAGCACAAAGAGAAAATTTATGTAGAATCCAGGGAAGACAGTTTATGTTCTCAAATAAGAATTTCTGTCTAGAGCATAGATTACAGACCAAAAACATACAGCAAGTATTGTGACCATTACTAAATACCCTCAGCCATTACAAGGCAAGTAATTCGTTTCTTTGATTTTTTTAAATAAATTTTTATTTGCTTTGATAACTCAGGTTATTTGATAATTTGCTGTGGTGTGAGTATAAAGTGTCTCAAGTAGCTAGAGTTTACCTGCATGGCCCATAGTCAGGACAAATCTCTGTCACCCGCCAGTCCCACAGCTCCTCAGACCCAACCAAGTAAACACAAGAGACTTATATTGCTTACAAACTGTATGGCTATGGCAGGCTTCTTGCTAAGTGTTCTTATATCTTAAATTAATCCATTTCTATAAATCTATACCTTTCCACGTGGCTCATGGCTTACCAGCATCTTCACATGCTGCTTGTCATGGTGGCAGCTGGCAGTGCCCCCCCCTTCCTGTTCTCTCAATTCTCCTCTCTGTTAGTCCCACCTATACTTCCTGCCTAGCTACTGGCCAATGAGTGTTTTATTTATTGACCAGTCAGAGCAACACAATTGTCCATCCCACAACAGTCTCACTCAGGCTTTTGTTTTTTGAAATGTTAGTCTCCACCTACGGGTGCTATTCTGTAATGTTGTGGAAAATTCTCTACACTGGCTTATCTGGCCTCCTTATGGCCATAGGGCAGGGATTATCAATTGTAGTCTGGCCCATATTCATACCCAAATTCTCTCTCTCTGTCACATGATCAATTAGGATGTGACAAAGCAGCCATATTCTACATGCTCAGTTACTTTGCCAAGGTACCTTTCCTACCAGACTGGATGGCAGCTCTAATGTACCAACTGTGTGAATTGAAACATTCATTACAGGAGAGAGAAGGAAGAATTATGAGATTCAGGAAATAAACAGCTCATAGGTCTCTGAAACTCCTTTAAACTAACAAGATGCATAAACTGTTCACTAAAAGATCCTGTGAACAGTAAATGATCACAGGAGGTAGAGACACTTTGACTAGCCAAGCAGCCTTTAAGAGACTGCCCAATCTGTGGACTGCATGGTCTTGAGAGAGGTCCAGATTTGTAGCTTTTCTAGATCAAACCCTCCAATGGGTATGCTCTCTAGTGACATACATACACTGGAGTAGTCCTATAAATAAGTCCTTACCCATACTCCTGTAAGTTATCTCAGTATATCCAGAATGGCTTACTGGACTAATTACTTTGTTCTGTTGCTGCTTTAATCCCTGCTTGGGATGAATAGATAGATATTTGATCGTATCTCTTCCAGAAAAGTCTCACAGTCTCCCATGGTTCTGACAGTACAGGGATCCTCCCATCTCACCTTCTGCAGTTCTTGGATTAAAGATATAGGCTACTGTGCTTACCTTTTTAAAAATATTATTTTGAGGGCTTGAATTCAGCTTTTCATACTCATGTGACTACTTCTTTACTGAAACTTCTTCACAGTCTGAAGGAATACTTTTAATAAAATAATTTTATTTCATTAAATGTGGATGTTTATACTATATATACTAGCATGTCAAACTCATAACATAATGTATGTACATACATGTGTATATGTCATATATATGTATATGTACACATATAAGTATATGTATGTATATGTGTTTGTGTGTGCATGTGTTTTTGCACATATGAACTCACAGAGATTGTGGAAGCAGGCACAATGCCTGCAACAGATTCAAGCCAGGTGGGGTTCAGTGCTTAGACAGGAAAATAGACACAGGCTCTCACACCAACCAGAAAGTTATTTACAATTATATATGCTTACAAAAGAAATTTTAATTTCTTCCAATAGGGTGTCATCACGTATATAAGTCACCCTTCAGGGTAGACCCCATGCCAAGAAGTTGTTAACCAACAATAAACTCAACAGTATTTTTGTAGATTTTTTTTGGTCTCATATTGTTTTGTTTTGGGATTTTGTTTGTTTGTTTTACTGTCCTTTTGCTCATATACTTTGTTTTAGATTTTGGATTCATTTTGTGGATTGCATTGTGTGTTTCTTTTTTTCCCTTTTGTTGTTTGATTTTCAAAGAGAAAGGGGAAGAAAGAGTGGAGTTGTTGGATGGGGCAGTCAGGAGGGTTTGGGAGGAGTTGGAGGAGAAAGTGTGGTAGGAATATATTGTATGAAATTTTCTCAGTAAAACATACTAGTCTCTGTGTTTGACACTTCACATAAGTTTTATCTATAATTTGTTTAATTATTCTGTAAATACTGCACTAATAATACTCTTTCACATTAGAGAAAACTGACTCACACAAGTTTATTGAGGGATATTTGATCACAATGTGAAACTCTGAGACTATGTAATAAAATTAACCTTGGTGGAGGCAGTGACTTGCTGACAGGAATTAGTGTTAAAGAGGAGGGTGAAGCCAGGAAAACAGACAGAGAGATGCACAGGAAGGAGGAGGAAGGGACTTAGAGATTCCTTGTCTTTTTGTTTTGGACAAGTGGAGAGACACTTCTCTTGTTGGGTCTCCTGCCATAAAGGAATGTCAGCTGGCTGGTTCTCGACCTCTCTGATCTAGCAGGTTTTCACCCTAACATCTGACTCCCTTGTCTTTGTTGGTAAACAGAAGTATAAAGACTTAGTTGAAACCTACATTTGGTGGCCTGGCTGAGTCCAGCAGGACCAGAAAACCTGCCATGCCACTGTCTAAGTGGCAGAGTGCTGACTGTGAGGCCAAGGGCATAGAAAGTAGTTAAAATATCAGTAGATTCAGGTTCAGCCACTAAGCCAACAAAAAACAAAATTTGTCATTCTAGCCTGGGACATAATCACACCACCAGAGACTGCCACAGTTGGCTACTGCTCTCACAAGGATCTGTTCCAGCCACAGCTACCACTTGCAGGGGACTTCTCACAAGGACTCTGGAGGGCACACTAATGCTCAGGAATTATGGAAGAGACCCTAAGCCTGTAGCTGATGTCACTGCAGTGAACAAATTGAGAAGTCAATGATTTTATGAGACACCTGGGAAATTCTTAAAGAGAGAGTTAAGAATATCAAAAAGGAAAAGAAATATCTTTCTTATGTTAAGAATGAGAAATATCACAATGCAGGAGTTTGAATTCTGTATAGTGCTACAATGGATGGATGGAAAAAAACAAATGAAGGGATAACCAATTTAGCTTGGATTGGCATAATCTTGTTTATAATTACTATCATTTTGGTAATTCATATTTTATCCTTTAAAAAGTGGCTTGATAACTGAGCCAAATATGAAAATTCAATTGATAAGATACAACTTTAGAGAGATTTACTATTGATAAGATACAAGCCTTATGAAGACCTACTAATGAAAATAACTCAGACACAGACAGAAGAATTTAGACAAGAACCTACCACACCACTCTATAATGATACTGAAGAAGTGTGGCCCATGATTATTAGAAAATCAAACTTAGTTTATCCAGTTACTATATAAGAATAACCAGCAGATGATAGGCACCCAAGAGGTTATGCAGAAGTTAAACTGTATCCTATAGAAATATTCAATTTGAAGAGAATTAGGGAAGTGGTCATTTCACATGGTATCCATTCAATCTATATGGAGCATATGTTAAATTCATGGATAATTCAGAACAGAATTATCCCCCCAAGACTGGAAAGATTTAGCTACAGCAAAATCATTGGCTTTAGAAAATGCTAATTCAGAACACAAAAATGTGATTAGGCCATTAAAGGCCAGTTCAACACCAATAGATGATTAGATTAGAAATACAGCTGATATTGAATCTCACACTTATGACTGCTTTGATAGGAGAAGATGGCCATTATGGGGATAACCTTACAAATTAAGACGGCTAATGCTCCAGCATATGTCTCTAGTAAAATGAAAGTCTTTGCCTATTTTAACATAAAGCATATTGCAGGTATACCACACAATCTTACAAGTCAAGCAGTTATAGAAAGATCTAATCACAGTTTGAGAGATATGCTTAATAAATAGAAAGGGTTAATAAAGACGCTCAGAGGTAGATTGCGCAGTCCTTTATTAGCTTTGAATTTTTAAATGCTAGTGAAAATGGAATGACAGATGCAGAGAGACATTGGATATTAGCAAAATGTGTTAAATTAAATCATCTTGTATATTTTAAAGTTGTGTTGAACTCAGAATGAAAACCAGGATATGTGTTACATTGGGGAGGAAGTTTTGCTTTTATTTCCACAGAAGAAAAGCTAAGGATACCATCAAGATTGAAAAGATTAGATTCAAACAGGAGAGACCTCTTGATTAGGAGAGGCAATAGTTCATCCAACAGCTTGGTCATTCAATCCAAGCTAATTTATAAGACTACCAAATGACTTTCATTTGATCACTATGAAAAAAATAATATTAAAAGATAATACTTTTTTCTGTTGCAAAAAACCATTTTGCCTGAACAAAGAAACAATCTGCCAAAAAGGAACTTCCTAAAGTTAGAGCTAGAGCAGGGTTTTGTTTTTGTCTCTTCAGGAGAATAAAAGTGATGCTCTCTCCTCCAAACCCAAGCATACTTGTTAAAGGAAAATCCAAAATCTCCATGCTATGTCAGAAAAGCCACTGGTATGAGACAGAAGGAAAGCAAAATTAAGGGACTGTTCTATCGCCATTAGTTTCATTATCTCATTTTTGTTCACTCTTTCAAACTTTTCTTAATGTATAAATATTATCTCAAAATCTATAAGAATACATATACACACACCTATGTATATATACATAGATATATGTTCTGTCATGATATAAGTGATCATATAGAGTCTTAACTAATTCTAGAAATAAGCTGTACATGTTTCATTTTTCTACCACTATGAAAGCTAACCAGAATTATCCTTCTATGTAGGTACCAGCTTGATATCTCCAGTATATGATGTCTTCAGCAATAGGATTTTTACTGTCAAGTTCTGAAAGGTAACCAAGAGTAATGGCAATAACCTATAATATTTTGAGGTCTCTGGTACCCTTACTGGCCAACAATTCTGAAAAGGTATCTCATTTCCAGCACTAGGATTTTATTTACTAGCTTTCTATGTTTAATTGAGTCATTGTCTTTAATTGTAGGAGGACTCTATTTAAACTCTTTTTATATATGCATGCAATTTAGGAAGCTTCTATAATTGTAGGCTTCCATATAGCTTTTTCAAAGGGCCTTTACTATTAGCTTTCCCATCTATGACCTTTTTCAAATTCCTTATATAAAAACACCAAGAACCTCCGAAAATAAACCCTGTATCCAACATGGATACCCATGCCCCATTTTATGACTGTCAATTCACATGTTCATATCAGGTAGATTTTTTTCTCTGTTATCTTTATAGTATGCTGTTTATACTAAGTGATAAAAGGTGTATAAAGCATGGGACATGTTTCTTTAAGATTCCATTCCTTTTATTTATTTATTTGTTTGTTTGTTTGTTTGTTTAAAACAGGGTTTCTCTGTGTAGTGTAGAAAATGTCGATGAACAATCTTATTAAATAAGAAACACAGAGCCAATTGCAGAGTTAAAAGCCCAAGAGGTCAGAGCAGTAGCTGAGAGCTGAGCTTACCCTTTGCTGCCACTGCTGTCCTTTCCCTCAGCAAGTGCTCTATTTCCTGTGTATCTGTCTTTTTATGGACTTTCTGTTCTGCCTTCTCTTTGGTTGTAAACCCAACCACATGACCTCCTCGTCACTACACATCTATACAGACCTCCAGGTCTTCTATGGTTGGTATTGAGATTAAAGGTGTGTGTCTCCATGCTGGTGGTATCTTTGAACACACAGAGATCTGCCTGTCATGTGATCAGGGATTAAGGGAGTGTGCCACTACTGCCAAACTTCTGCTATGGCTTGCTATTAGCTTTGTCCCGCAGGCAACTTTATTTATTAACATACGAATAAAATCACATTAAAGTACAAATAAAATATCACCATATTGTAGCTTTGTGCCTTTCCTGGAACTCACTCCGTAGCCCAGGCTGGCCTCAAACTCAAGGAGATCCTTCTGACTCTGCCTCCTGAATGCTGAGATTAAATGAGTGTGCCACCACTGCCTAGCCCATTCCTTTTATTTTTAAGTAGTCCAGTCTACTTAACATATTTTAGGTTTTATATTTAAGAAGGACAGTAGGCTTAAGTGATTAAAGCAAGGTTAGGTAGTAATGCAGTGACCATTCTTTTTTTTTTGTTGTTGTTGTTGTTTTTGTTTTTCGAGACAGGGTTTCTCTGTGTATGTTTGTACCTTTCCTGGAACTCACTTTGGAGACCAGGCTGGCTGCGAACTCACAGAGATCCCCCTGTCTCTGCCTCCCAAGTGCTGGGATTAAAGGCATGTGCCACCACCGCCCAGCCAGCAGTGACCATTCTTAAGTTCTTGTATTCCATAGACAATTGAGATGACAATCACTCATAATATCAATTATATATTTCATAAAGATTTGCAATTAAGGGGCCATAAAGACTCTGAAAATAAAGATAAGGAAATAAAATGCTCTACCTATTGATTCTTTATGCATATATTAAAATATAAAACTGAACTCTGTTACTATACCCAATATATACCAAGTAAGAAAAAATTGAAAGAAAATATTTATTCTCATTATTTACTTAGGTATTTAACTTCAATTGTAACTCATTAGACTGTTATAAGAATGTATTGAAGTTAGAAGTTAAATTGAGAGCTCTTCCAAGAAGTTTGCATGTGCCTAAATTCTAGCAAGTCTTTGTACTTGTATCTCATCAACATTGACTGTGTAAAAGCTATATGAATCAGGTTTCTTTTGCATTAATAGTAAATTGATGTGATGATAAAAAATATCTGAACACAAAGAGAATATTTTTATAGGGAGAAACAGGGAAGAGTAAATTTTCAGTTTAACATCTTTCATTCTAATTATAAATAAGATCCTTTGATTTTTAAAATTATTATCCTATCAATATATACAGACAAGAATTATTAATGATTCTATTTTGAAAATACTATTTTATGATGAAAATGTCATATATTATTTCCAATTGAAAATTATTCATTATATTTTATTTAATCCTCATGAAAAAAAACCAACAAAACAGGAAGTATTTTCACTTTTGACTTACTTGTAAGACTGAGAAATCAGGCTTTATTTTTCTTTTTTCCCCTATTCTTTTGTGGCTTTTTTTCTTTCTTTTTACTTTACTTTTTTTTTATTATGTTTTTAATTCATTTTAAATACCAACCCCAGACCCCCCTCTCATCCCTCCTCCCGCTCCCCCATCTTTCTCTCTTCTGCCCCTCAACCCCTCCTCCAACAGAGTATGTTCTCTCTGGAATATTAGAAAGTCACCTACCTTGGTCCAGATTCATTATGTGTGCTACAAAATTCATATTTTACAGATGATTTTGATAAAGTGACACTTGCCTTTGAATTCCCAGAAGGAGTATTTAACACTAATGATGAAAAAAAATCAGGAGTCTGGGGAAAGTCATTTTGTAATATGTCCCCTTCCTCTCAATTAAGAAATATAAGACAGATACATTGAATTTTTTTCTTCAATTTATATTCTCATATTATGGGAATGCTGATGATATCTACTTATAATTAAAAGTATTAACTGGGGAAACACAGAAAAAATAAAACTTGAAAGTCATCTAGTTTCCATATTTGTTTTGTTGTCACTAACGAGAATAGCCCCACAACAATTAAGAAAGTGTCCATATCTCTTCAAAATACTGATTTCAATCCCCATGGATATACCAATGATTTCAGTACTCATGAGTGTGGTTGCTACATGAGATGAAAGTTCTGGATTTTGTTTTGTTTTGTTTGTCTGTTTGTTTTGGCAATTCTGTTTTTAAGTTTTAGAAGAAGGTCTGTAGTGTTCTCCATAAAGACTGTATTGGAGAAATTATTTTGGCCACTCCACGTAGTTTAAAGGATATTTATTTAATGGCGTAACTCACAAATTAAGTAATGGGTAGGTCGCAGGGTCTGGGGAAGGTGTAACACAATCTAGCGGTGTTCTCCGGAGCTCTGCACAGTTCACCTTCACCTTTCAGCATCCCGGCACCGAGAGAGCGCACAGAGAGAGCGCTGGCCCATCCAGCTTTCAGGTCCCCAGGCACCTCCCCTTTCCCCACCTCGTAGGTGTGACAGTTGCCAGAGTCTCAATGGGGGTTGGAACTTCCAGATCCAAGCTGGAATGGCTACCTACTACAGACTGTACAGGATACATGGTTTCAACAGTTGCAGTCATGGCATTTGCTCAAAATCTTCACCATCACATGCTATCTTTAGTCTTTTCAATGTTAGTTATCTTTTTAATTTAATTTAGTTTTTTTAGAATTATATCCATGAATATTGGAATTAGACAATTTCTGGCCCTTCTTTGCATATGGACAAAAATAAAATGATATATCAAAAAAGAAGTCTCAATAAATATGAATCAAAATTAATAATTTGGACAAATATACTAAATACGAGATAATAATTTGGGAAACTGCATGTGAATATGGAGAAACAGGTGGTGACATTTTCACAAACTGCTTTAAACACAAATCTATTTAAAACTTAAACTACTTAAAATGAAAATTCTTTAAAAGTTATTATGTATGCACTATTCCCTTCATAATTAAACTAAATTCATCAAGGATTCAAGATTTTATTTGTCTTTTGATCTAAATTTTGAAAGCTATTAGTTGAAGAACCCAGGCTCTTGCCATGAACCCTGCTTGGCCATTCTGCAGCCATGACAGCGTGTGGAAAAGATCCAACAGGATGTAGGCCCCTGGCTCAGCACCCCTGATCTTGCACCTAGCTCTAGAAAAACCCCACCAGATGTCCCCAAGAAGTCAAGGTAAAAGTTACAAACAGCAGGTTTATGATAAAGAAAAAATGTAGTAACCACAGCAACCACTGAAAGAGATAATAATTTTACTGCAGCTGCAAGCTAACCGAGGTACACTAATCCCGAGTCTGTTCCTATGTAGTCTGTAGACCTCAAAATCCCCCCTTGCTTTACTCCCTATAAAAATCCTGCCCCACTGCTACTTGGGGTCTCTTCTGCTCTGCTGCTTTGGTGCATCTAATTAACGTGCCCAATCAAAGTACCACCACAACCTAGCCCATTCCAACACAGAATTCCCCTTTTTCTCTTCTTAAAAATTACACCTGCTAGGTCATTTGCTGCCGTTTTTCTCCTTGAGTCATAAGGCAGCTACTTTAATTTATCTTCCTTGCTTAATAAATGATCTCTCTGTGAAAACAGATGTTTGGCTGTAGTTCATGTCAAATCAAGGATCTGGGAGGGACCCCAGCTGTGTGGGGGGGGTCTACTTCACTCACAACAGCTGAAAACCTGGAGCATATTGCACCTGTAGGCAGATCAACAGGTTTAAGGGTCTGCTTTTCAGGTTTCTCAATGTTCTAAACCTCTTCTTGGCAGTTGGGGTGGTTTCTGTTTCTTCCAGGCAGCAGGACTTGTCTCAGTATTTACAGCTTGCCTTATCTAACAGTGATTCTTAGTGGTTTCTCTTGAGAAAGGGGGTCTAGTAAATTTGGTCAGTTTCAGGAACTTCCTGAAGCTATTTTGTATTGTTTACTTTCTGTTTTAAGGTACTTCTGTGCAGGATGGACCATCTCTGAAGAAACTGTTATACAACATAAAGTGTTCAACATCACCACTTACTGGAGAATACAAATGAAAAGGGCAAGAAGTCACTATTTCAACCCAATTACAAATACTTCTATCAACACTAAAGATTGCAAATACAATATTAAAGATTATAAAGGTTGGTAAGGATATAGAAAGAGTTCAACCATTGTAACATATTAAAGGAATGGATTTTAATGTTGCCATTACAAAGAACTATTTGAAGATTAAGAAAAAAAAAGTTGCAGAAAATCTCTTGACCCATCAATTACACCACTGAATACACATACACATGAAAGGACATCACTATAGCTAATGAGATATAAACATCCCTATGGTTATCATATCTTTATTATCAACAAGCAAGGTATGTAACCAACTGAAGTTGCCATCAAAAGCTAATTTTACAAGAAAATTGTAGACAATTAAATGCTATATATCCATAAAATAGAAGGAAATTCTGTCATTTACAGTGAGGGCAAAGACAAAGGGGGAATTATGTTGAATGAAATAAGCTGGGTATAAGACAGATACCATGTGATCTCAAGTATACTTCAAATGTAAAACTGGAAATCAGAGAAATAGTAGATTCATAGTTTCTAATGGTCAAGGAATAGTGAGTAGACATGGGTAAAAGGACAAAGTTAGACACACAGAGTGACTTCAGATCTATTGCACAGCACTGTGATGCTAGATCATACAGTAATATATATTTAAAATTATTAGAATACATTTTTCATCTATCATCTTTCATTGTCTATTTGCAAATGCATACACCTAATTATCATCTTTCTTATTTCTATCATAATTTCATATTTTACCTCATACCCATGTATAATTTTAATTACTCATAAAAAGCATGTATTTGAATAAAGCAAGGTGTTATGGAAAATTCATGTAAACTTTATATCACATATTGATAAAAGTAGAAGATTAAAAATTAATTTTGAAGTGAAATGAGAGTTCAGATAATTTCCAGTAGATATGCATTAGAATGAACATTACAAATTAAGTAAGCTTTTCTGAAATTCATCACAGGTATTCTGATATCTATCCTCACACAGGAACTTGACAAATGATTATTTCTTTTTGCCTTCCCAGGAGGAGTATTTATCATTAATCATATAAAACATTGGTGTCTGGGGAAAGTCATTTTCTAATGTGTCCCCTTACTTTCAATTAAGAAATATGAGTCAGATATTCTTCTTTGATTTGTCTCCTTAGATTTCAGGAAAAAATGATAGTGAAAGGATCGGTATCAGCTCAGGACCACCAAGATCGAGTTGTCAGCACATAGGAGATTTATTTGCCCCAGAGGGACAAAGAGCAGAGAATATGAGACAAAGACAGGAGAGAGAGGACTAGAGAGAAGGAGAAGGGACCACAGACAAGGGGGCAGAAATGTTTGTCACAGAGTGAGGGACAAAGGACTGGCTCTTGATCGAAAGGAGACAGGCGTGGCCCATAGGAAAATGGCAGTTATGAAGTTAAAAGGGGAAACCCTGTGTTAGGATGAGGTGTTTAATTTTGAGCGTGTTAATTATGTGAGCTAAAAGCAGCTTTTGATTGCTGGACTTCAATACTTCAATAGCTGGACTTTGGCAGTCAACTTCAGGAGGAAATGGCAAAGTATGGAAGTAGACCTTGGAGGCTAGCCTTAGGACTATAATCTAATGGTGTTGTTTTTTCCTTTTATAATTTAATTTAATTTTATATATCAGCCACGGATTCCCCTGTCTTCCTTCTCCTCCCCCCAGCCTCCCCCCAAACCCACCCCCCATTCCCATCTCCTCCAGGGCAAGGACTCCCCTGGGGATTCAGCTCAGCCTGGTAGATTCAGTGGAGGCAGGTCCAGTCCCCTCCTCCCTTCACCCAGGCTGAGCAAAGTGTCCCTTCATAGGCCCCAGGTTCCAAACAACCAGCTCATGCACTAAGGACAGGTCCCGGTCACACTGCATGGGGGCTTCCCAAACAGTTCAAGCTA
The DNA here is from genome assembly GCF_004664715.2 of Peromyscus leucopus. Classification (NCBI taxonomy): domain Eukaryota; kingdom Metazoa; phylum Chordata; class Mammalia; order Rodentia; family Cricetidae; genus Peromyscus; species Peromyscus leucopus. The sequence goes on from NC_051066.1 coordinate 64,358,630, forward strand.
ATAGACTCTCTCACTTATTCAGACGGCATGATCCAGTTGGGGGCTCCTCAGCTATTGGTTCATAGTTCATGTGTTTCCACTAGTTTGGCTATTTGTCCCTATGCTTTTTCCAGTCTTGGTCTCAACAACTCTCGCTCATACAAACCCTCCTCTTTCTCACCAATTGGACTCCCTGAGCTCCACCTCGGGCCTGGCCATGGATCTCTGCATTTGCTTTCATCAGTCATTGGATGAGAGTTCTACCAGGACAGTTAGGGTGTTTGGCCATCTGATCACCAGAGTAGGTCAGTTCGGGCTTTCTCTTGACCATTGCCAGTAGTTTATTGTGGAGGTATCTTTGTTGATTTCTGGGGACCTCTCTAGTACTTTGCTTCTTCCTATTCCCATGGGGTCTTCATTTATCTAATAATGGTGTTTTAGCAAGGCAGAGGAAGTTGAGGAGAAGGGCAAGGCCTGCCAGAGGCTGTAGTTTTCATGACTGTGATTGCCACTGAACACATTTTTATTCAGTTTTGCACAGTGGTATATCTTCTTTGGAGCAACATACATTGAATTTGTTAGTATATTTAATTTTTATTTTTACAAATTTATATCTAAGTAAGAAATTTGAATATATTTATCATATACCATTTATATTTTATACACATATACTTTGCAAAATGTCTAATTAAGGATTAAAATGTTCATCTTCTTAAACATTTATCTTCCTTTAGGCTAGTGATATTCCAAATCTTTTCTTCTAACATTTTAAAATGTTTAGTACATATAGTATAGAGATAGAATAGTATAGGCCTCTGTGTATTTGGCTTTTTATCAAATCAAGACTTGGTCTCATCAGCTCTACCCATGTCTATGTACTCAGAGCCTTTTCTTCTAAAAGAAAGAAACAAACAAACAGCAAACCATGGAAAAGGTTGGTATTAACTGTCATCTCTATGAAACTCAAAATACATGAATTCTCAAAATGCTCTTATTATATCACCAAAAATACTGTCTGGAGGAAGAGGTAATCAAATATATTTAACAATAATTTGCTACAAGCTGTAAAAATATATGAAGTAGGATTTCAGCTGATTATGACAAGCTAATACCTGGAAGAATCCAAGGGCCTTCCAGAAGTCAAGCTGAAGCTCAAGGACTGTTGGTGATATTGGCTTTTGATTATTAGCTGTTTCCTGCTATGAATTTCTTGTGTGCTATTGTAGCTTTTCCATCATTTATTGGGTACCATTTCCCCTCTACTGAAGGAATATTTAGATAACCTTCTGTGCAGTAACACAGCCAGGATCCCTAATTTAAGCCTTTCTCTAATTATTGTCATTAGCAGAGACCAGCCAGAACCATCTCTGAATGGAGGAACTTATCTTATTAGAGATATCTTTATATTTACTCTGTAAGAACAGACTGAAGCATCCAGATTATCTCTTTGAGAAGGCCTGGTGGATGTACTAATTAAGCTTAACTTTCTGCTTTCTAAAGTATTATCTCTAGTTTTAGATCCACCCTTAACAATGAACTCAGAACTAAAAGGTTCCTACTTATAGGTACATCTAGCCATGCAGGAGTTGCTTAACCAAGTTGCCTAGGGACTGAGCTCACTTCCCTCTGCCCTGGCAGAAACTGTGGGGGCAGAGATAGCTTGGAGAAATAAGAATCAAAGGGATAAAAGGCAGTTTTATTTTCAGAGCAAGGGCTAGATGGAGAAAGGAAAATAGAAGAGCTAGACGAGTAAGAACTGGAAAGGAACAAACTGAGATGGGGAAGAATATTGAAGGGCTAGAAGAGAGTACTAGAGGAATGAGATGGAAGATGAAGAAGAGCCAGATGGGGAAGAACAAGATAAGAAAGAAGGAGATGGGAGAGGAGCTAAGATGAAAAAGAACTAGATGAATGAGAACCTAGATGGGGCAGAACTAAGATGAAGGAATTAAGATAGCACATAGAGTGGTCAGCAGATGAATGTTGAGAGAAACTAGGCAAGAAAAGGAGCTAGGCATGACAGCAGAATAGAAGCTGTGTAGAGAGAGAACTAACTCAGAAGAATATAAATCAATGAACTAAAGAGTTCGGTATCCTTAGATTCTTTTACTGAAAATAATTAGTACTATTCATAGCTTCTCTTCTGGGCCCCTGGGAGGAAGATTATTAAGGTTGGACCATAATATTTTCCAAAACTAATCTATAAAATTTGTCCATTTTTCTATATTATGATTGCAAATTTGGCATCCTCTTCTGGTTTTCAGCTACTGGTGAGGGAACCAGCACTCACATGAATATACATACAGGAATACATACGAGCACACTCTAAAATTGTTTTAAAAAGAAAGATAACTAATTACATTGGGATATGTGACATACAGAGGACAAGACTGAAGTATGGGTGGTGGGTTATGATTTGAGTGTGCAAGACTGGAACTGGGAATCTGATGTTAAAGATGAAGATGGAGAGAAAAAATGATATTTGTAAATCCTATTCATATCCTCCCTAACAGGCATATGCCCAAATCCCCCAACTACCATGATTTGGAAACTAACAGTTAACATTCTTATCCTTCTCTAGGCAATTGTAAGTTATGGTTACTATCTTAAGACCTCTTAGTGGACAATAAATCATTGCCATGGGCAAGCAAAATGAAGTCCCCCTTCCTTGAACCCTGTGGCCATCATTGTGTGGTAGAATATATTTTATACCTCTCCCAAGGCTCTAGGTTGAGGCCAGTCATCAGGTAAGACCACATCTTTTCTCCCCCACATACATAACAGTTGGCTTTCTTCAATCCAGTCTTTCTCTTTTTACTTTCTTAAAATTCCCAGTTTAGGTTTAAAGAAGTCTCAAATAAAGACAAGGAACTTGTTATACAGAGAGGATGAGAAAGAGTTAAAACCCAAGTTTTGTCTTATGTTCCTTAATGAATTTAAAATAATACAATAGAAGAGATGAGAATTTGTAAGGGTTAATAAACATGTCTCCATATGCAGCAGAACTTATCTTTCATTTCAATTGGTAGTCTCAGGTCAGAAGGATTTAGCCTACATTGTCTGAAGAAACTATCATGGCCTTCTCCGAGGGCATGCTACTACATTCCAATGCTAATTCTCCATAGGGATCACTTCCACCACCTGGATTAGCTTCTACATCTATGTCTAGATTTCTGTCTGCTTCAAAATGTGACCTGTGAGCTGGTATACTACATTCCAAAGGCCTATATGATTATTCTGATTTATCCAGAAATGTGTGTATTGATGAAGAAACAATGACAAGTTGTAGCAGATTAGCTTTAGTGATGCACACACAATAGTTTAATATCCATCATTAAGTGTTGCAGCTCAGGCATTGACAGATGGCTTTATCAAAGTATGTGTCAGCAACATGACCAAAAGTGTGTCCACAGTGAGTAAAAATATATAAACAATTTACACATATGAATATAAAAACCACTTAAAGAAATAGCAAATGAGAGAGGTGGGTGGGAAAATTTTGAGAAACAAGAGGAATTGAGGGGGAAATGAGGTAATAATATTTTACTTTCTTAAAAATTAAAAATGAATCTACATGTGGATAAGATGGCTCTGTATGTAAAGGCGCTTGCTTGCCAAGCCTGGTAATTGATGTTTGATCCTTGGAACTGACACAAAGGTGGAAGGCGAGAAACAGCGCAGAAGCCAGAGGACTTCCACAAAAAGAACAGTGAATATGTGTCCACCGATGTTTACATTCACATACACACACATACACACACACACACACACACACACTAACAACAAATACAACTGAAAGAGCAGAAAAATTTAAAAGCATAGGAAAGAAAGTATTTATAATCAGGGAAATTAGAATATTGGGATGATTTATTGTTTAAGTCCTACACTTAACCATGGGAGAGACTAGGGCATAATTTTGATAAAACCAGTGAACAAACTGTGAATGAGAAGAGAGATGCCCCAAATTGTTTTCTAATCATTGTCCTCTTCAGGCAGACCCTATGGTGGGAAAAGAAAGTCTCTGAATTGGAAAATGTCTATGCTAAGTTCTAATAAGATTATGAGATGGCAAAGGCTCACTAGTCAGGACATAGCTTCCCAAGGCATTATTTGTGTAGTTTCATAATGAACAACATTGAAAGGAGAAGCCAGAATTTTCTGACCTAAAAAAACTATATAAACTTAGCTCATTGGAACAAGCTTTTCTCAAAGAAAGTAAATATAGTCAATTGGTACTTGGTATAAGTCAGAGGCAAGGTGTGTGTATGTGTGTGTGTGTGTGTGTGTGTGTGTACCACGCATTTGTATATTGTTTGAGTTATGTGTCTGTTGTGACAATTAAGCAGCCTGAGTCAGGCATTTCCCTTTTGTGGCACTCCTTCCTGCTTCCCTCAGTTTAACACACATTTAGCAGTAACTTGTTTCTTTATTGTTTAAGTAAGTCTTCCAGATTGAGGTCATGCAAACTGCCCATTCCATTCTTTCTCCAGTCCATCTGAAGCTGCATGATTGCTTGTTTATTTGTCATCTGATTGAATTTTTCTACTAAGCAATCTCTTAATGGCATTTTTCATCTGACTATTTCTCAAGGTGTAGATTAATGGGTTTAGCATGGGAGTTATCACAGTATAAAAAAGAGCAACTGCTTTATCAATGGGTAATGTAGCTGCAGGTCTCATGTACACAAATATGCATGGAACAAAATATAAAACCACCACTGTAATATGAGAAATACAGGTAGAAAGGGCTTTGTGCCTCCCTTCTGCACTGTTGGTCCTTAGGGAGCACAGGATGACCATGTAGGAGATAAGCAGAAGGAGGAAGTTTAACAGACAGATGAAGCCACTGTTGGCAGCAACAAAGAGCCCTAGAATGTGAGTATCAACACACGCTAGATCAAGCAAAGGGTTCAAATCACACATAAAGTGGTCTATGACATTAGGGCCACAGAAGGGTAGTCCAATAATGAAAAGAATTTGTATACCTCCATGAAGAAAGCCTCCAGCCCATGACACTCCCACAAGTAAATTACAGAGTCGTCGGTTCATGATGGTTGCATAGTGCAGGGGTTTACAGATGGCTACGTAGCGGTCATAGGCCATGACAGTAAGCAAAATGACCTCAACACCTCCAAAAAAATGTTCCCCAAATACTTGGGTCATGCATCCATTGAACAGGATGGACTTCCTTTCATGGAGTAAATCAACCAGCAGCTTAGGAGTGCTGACAGAGGAGTAGCAGGCATCGATGAAAGAGAGATAGGCCAGAAAATAGTACATAGGGGAACCCAACAGCTGGCTGTTTGTAATGGTGATCAGAATGAGCAAATTTCCTACCACAGAGAAGATATAGATGGCCAAAAACACAGCAAATATGATTTTCTGCATGTGTGGGTTCTGTGTGAGTCCCAGAAGAACAAATTCAGTCACGTTGTTCCTGTATTCCATCTAGTTCATGAGAGAGTTAATCATATTCCCTGGGGGAATTGACACATCCTCATATTTATTTAATTTCTATTTTCTAATAATTAATGTTTAGAGTCTGTTAATTAATAAAATATAACCACATTGTCTTTTAATATTGCAGAAAGAGTTCTAAATACCTGTGACTACTTAAGACTATATAGTTGCCCCCTCAATGAAGATAGCTGGAAAGTTTATGAATATAAGCACCGTTTATAAATACACATGGCACCCTTAAGTGTACTGAATGTTTGGGATTACTTCTAGTCTAAAAGGAGTTCAGATTTTACTCCTAGAGGCAGTTAATCTCACAAAGGATAGTGGGGTATATAGTAGTTGAGTGCAGTAGCCATTAAAGTAAAGGTAAATTTTCTGCACTTTATTCATAAGAAATGGACAGCCAGAAAAGTTAAATCATGATTGGAGTGAGAAGGTATTAGTGAATTTGAGTATGAAAGAACCTTGGGCACTAACATCATAAACTGAGCCTTGGCCTTGGTTGAAACACACTGGCATTCACTAGTTAGTAATAGCTAGAAAAGCTAATAGCAGTAGAAGCTGGAGAAGGATTCCCAGTGATAGCATAGTAATAGTAGCATTTTAAAAACTGTAAATACATACGTTTTCAACTAAGTCCGAGTTCCATTTGTTATATGTAATTATGTAGACAATAAAAAATCAACAAAACAGAATGCAAATTGATGTTAAAAGTTCATGGGAGATGGTGCTGAGGGTACAGTAAAAGAACACATGTGTTATTATAAAAGAATCTGTAAAATTTAAGTCCGTGGGATAATTCTGAAATAGTTCAGCAAGACTATGTTGCTGCACTGGCTTACACACAGGACTGCTTTTAGAACTTGAAATAGCCTGTGTTGTGATTATTCATTTATCAATTTAGAGAAAAGTACTACTATCCAGGTATAAGAACAAAAACATGAAATGAGATCACTAAACCCTGGCTGTCAGCTAAGTGTTCTTTTAAACACTTGCTGGTTCAGTTATTTATATACACCAAACAGACATCATCACTTTTCTAAAAATTTTCATAGTTCCTTCTATGAAATATAATAACAGAGAAATTATGTTTCCTGCCTCAGATAAGCAGAAAAATTGGCAATATTAATTACAGTACTTTTCTTCTTTTAGTTATTTTTCCCAAAATTTCTCCCAAATTTTAAAGTATTATACATTTCAAATAATTGAACTAGATAACCCATATTATAATGTTAAATAGATATTTGTCTACAAACTACCTTTAATATGACTTTATGATTTACTTACTAGTATACCATTTCAAAATAATTTCATTTGGTGCAGTTTTATAGACAGGCCAGATCATAGGCTGATACATAATGATATATTTGATGTTTCACGCAATAAGCCAGTAAGTGTTGCTACATTCTTGGAAGGACTCCTTTTTCTTAGCCCATCTTTATATCACCCTTCCTATATATCATTATATAGTAGAGGTTGCAAAACTCTTTGGAGCACAGTGGAAATGTGTTACAGCAGTGACCAAGCACATCATTTCAAGAATAGTAGGAACCAAATGAGAGTTCTGGTTCTTCTTGTCACTCACCTTGGGTTCATTTCCTGTTACTTCAAATACCTGCTTCATCATCTGTCTATAAAATGAGAATAAGAATAGCATTGCCTAATTTACTATGAGAACTGGCTAAAACGGGAAAGCATGCATCATGCATTTGGGAACAAATATAAGACTACAATTGTTTTAAAGCATGAACACAGTTACCAGATAATTATAATTGATAACTTGGGCAGCAATATGGAGATGCATTTAACCTTCCAATTGCTTAGGAGGTATCATTTTCAATACTTTCAAAGAAGCTACAGAGACTTGTAATATCCATAACACACAACCCCAAAATTGATTATCTGTGTTTGGATTTGGAATCATAAGCTTTCATTTACTCACGTAATATTCATATTTAGGACTTTCAATGTTTGGTCAAGCTAAACTGTGCTCAATTTCATGATTATCCTTAGTTGCTAAAAGAGGTATCTAAGGGTAAAACAGTGATAGGTGGATCTAATCTGCCTATTGGACTTTCTGTTTCACACCATCTGACATTAAGTAAATGCAGAATACTTACCAAAAGATAGAATGAGGAGTAAATACTCTGTGTCTTTATTTGACAAATCTTGAAAAATCAAACTCCTGTGTACGAAAAGTCATATTATCAACCAATCGTCAGCAGTGTTGAAGTATATACCTCAGCAGATCTAGCTCTCAGTGTGTGCTCTAAGTCTTCAGAAGAGACCTAGGAGGCAGGACTTTCAATATGAAATCTTGATATTCAAACAACATGTGCTAAATAGTGTCTCAATAGAAAAACCCTTCCTTCTTTCCTAAAATGTAAAGATGTTTCACTGACAAATGGGGTTTTGATCTAGAATGGTTTCTTTTAATACACTATGTAGAGATGATCTTTGATTTCTGATTCTGGTCATTCATTCTGAAAGGCAGGGGCTGGTAAGGTTGCAGAAAAGCCTCCATAGAACCCACTCTACTCATGGTTACTTTTGCTATGGATATGTGATGTGCAATGAGACAACATATCTATCCTGCATTACAAGGATATTTAAAGAAGTTTCCACGAATTGCAATGATCTTGTTATTGTGATTTCTCTCCCAGGAATTAATTATCTTCTTTGATGGAAAGGCTCTGTCTTAGAATCCAGTGTATTGGAAAACATGTGTGATTCATTCACTCTTCAATAGAAAATAGAATTCCCCAAACATGGAAAGACAGCATGTAATAGATTCCTTTCTTTAACAATGGTTAAGAATACTGAATACCATGTAAGCAACAGTGTCTTCATTCTAACATGAACACTAGGAATGCAGCTTCTCTTATGATATAGGATATAGGGAATATTTGTAATCTTATCAATGTGACACTATTTCAAAAAACTTACTGAATTCCTAAACCAATGAAGAGAAAAAATTAACAGCTATTTTAAAGTAATAACTTCAAAAACTTTTCTCATAGGAGATACACATTTCCTGAAGAACTCTCAACACTTACTTTTAAAGCACATTCTAAGGAGATTGTGACAGAGATACCTTGGTATGCACTAAGGCAGGAAATATGTTATCATGCCCAGAGGTTTGACTTTTTAAAATAAAAAGACATTTTTCTCAATTAAAAAAAAAAAACTTTTCTCCACATTTCTGAATGCTTTTGGTATTTGCAGAATCTCTACAATTCTCTGTGTTAAACTCAGCTCCATGTTATACTTACACTTATAAATGGGGCTAGTTTGTAGAGTCCCATCCCAAACAAAACAAAACAACCACAAAGAATGGATTTTAAACTCATTACTTTGTATTATTAGTTATTCAGCTTGTAATCATCCTTTAAGCTGATTAATATTAAATTACTATAATTATTAATTTTTAATACATGGTCTCATGTAACTTAGGCTAGTCTTGTACTCACTATGAAGCAGAACATTAGCTGAACTTCTGAACTGTCTACTTCTACTTGCCAAGTGCAGGATCTTTTTCCTGCTTCTTTTCATTAATCCAATTAGGTCTTTGACAACTTAGTACATCTATATAAAACATGGTGGTTACTCTGATGTCTTTGTTATGAACCTAGCTGTTAATTCCTGAGCCATCTCTCCAGCTCCATTATGACTACTCTCACCAATACTCTCTTGTATCTGTTTCCTAACCCATGTTAAACCCACCTTTCCTAGTAATCTCTTTTCCTCCTCCTGCTCCTCTTCTTCCTCCTCTTCTTCTTCTTGTCACCCATTGAGTTTAACCAGAGCCATCTGAGTGATGATGGGAATAGAAATACCCATTAAGATCTGATAGTGTCTCTTGTGGGTACACAACTGAAAGCAATAAGTTTTCCACCCTCGGCACTCATCAATAGTTTACACATGCCCAGGTAGGTTGGGGATACATGAGCCTCTTACCACACCATGACTTACTTGACATGGCCTCTCTTGTTCAGATCTGGTGCAGGTAACCACAGACATTCTGAGTTTATGATTGTTATGGGTGTGCCAATACCCCAAATAACACTTCACAGTTGTTCTCCCTATCCTATGGCTCTTACCCTCTTTAGGCTAAGGAGTTGTATGAATGTACTGCTTAGGGCTGAACAATCAACCATCACTTATTTCTAGTACCTTCAGTAGCCATAAGACTCTAAATTCACCACTATTCAATGAAAAGAGAACCATGCCTTATTTTGGCTGAGAAAAACCATTTTTGTTTATGCCTATAAACATAGAGATTTAGAATCACTTTGATTCTCTTTGAATTTAGCGACAATGCTAAGATTTTCCCCCATAGCTTCTGACCCCATTGGCCATGTTTTTTTGTTTGTTTGTTTTATTTTTCCAATAGGATTTACAGTACCAGGCATGAATTCTTTCTTTTGAGTAGGTTTCAAATCTAACCAGAATTCAGTTGGTTGTCCCCACAGTAGTCATGCCATGATTGTAGAAGCAGGCATACCATACAAGGCACACAGCTGTATGAAAACTTAAATTTCTCTGCCCCACTAGCTTGAATAGCACCAGTCAGGAAGGAGGGGCCTTTCCGTTCAGTCCAAGCTTGATTTCTCTATGTCCTACAACCAAGGTGTTTGGTATCTTCACCAATTAGGTCTTATCAGCTGGTACCTCCAAGAACAATAGAAATAGCCTATGTTGTTTTGGGGCTTCTGGGGACTTCATGATCAACAATTTATAGGGAATTTTCCCAAACCTGGCACTGGAATTGTCATTTGATGACTTACAATTTCTGTAATTGGCATCAGCCACCTAAGCATTCTGCTTCCATTAAAACTTATTTTTAAAACATATTTTAATTAGTTTTGAGAGCAATATGTTTCCATATGTCTTCTTCTTACATCTCAGTTTAAGTTAACACTTCACCTCTACCGATCACCTGTTTCTTCTACATCTTCCCTGTTCAAATCTCATCACAGCAGAATTTCTCTAACAGCACTCTCATTCTGAATCATTTCTACTATCTTTCCTTGTTCAGGAACCTTCCCACATCCTGTGGCTCTTTTTTTTTTTTTAAGATTCTTGGTTGTCTCTACAGACATTCCATACTAAATACAAAATTAATTCACAGCTGCAATCTTTGTGTGAGAGAGAATATTTGCCTTTTTTTTTTTCAGTCTATGGATTACTTCTGTACATATATTTTCCAATTCCAGGCTTTTTACTGCAAATTTCATAACTTCCTTTTTCTTTAGTAATGGATAAAATTCCCTTGTGCACATTTATCTCATTTACTTATTCATTACCTACTCATTATCTTTTTTTTTTTTTTTTTTTTTTTTTTTTTTTTTTTTTTGTCTTTTTTTTTTTATTTTAAGTAAATTTATTTTACAACATCATTTAGTTCAACATAATAGCCACAGATTCCCCTGTTCTCCTACTCTCGTCCCCCTCCCCCTCCCCCCATCCCACCCCCCATTCCCACCTCCTCCAGATCAAGGTCTCCCCTGAGGACCGGGATCGACCTGGTAGACTCAGTCCAGCCAGGACCAGTCCCCCCTCCCAGACCGAGCCAAGTGTCCCTGCATATGTCCCAGGATTCAAACAGCCAACTCATGCAACAAGCCCAGGACCCGGCACCAACACACGGCTGCCTCCCAAACAGATCAGGCCAAATGACTGTCTCACCCGTTCAGGGGGCCTGATGCAGTTGGGGCCCCTCAGCCTTTGGTCATAGATCCTGTGCTTCCATTCGTTTGGCTATTTGTCCCTGTGCTTTATCCAACCCTGGCTTCAACAATTCTCGCTCATATAAACCCTCTTCTTTCTCACTAATTAGACTCCCAGTGCTCCACCAGGGGCCCAGCCATGGATGTCTGCATCCAGATTCCTCAGACCTTCCTTGGATGGGGTTTATGGCACAACTAACAGGGTGTCTGGCCATCCCATCACCGGGGTAGGTCAGTTCCTGCCGTCTCTCGTCCATTGCCAGCAGTCTTTTCTGGCGGTATCTTTGTGGATCTCCGTGGGCCTCCCTAGCTCTCTGCTTCCTCCCCTTCTCATGTGGTCTTCATTTACCATGGTCTCCTATTCGTTGTTCTCCCTCTCTTTTCTTGATCCAGCTAGGATCTCCCACTCTCTTTCCCTCGACCGTCGCTCTTCATTGTTCCCACTCATGACCAGGCTGTTCATGTAGATCTCATCATTACCTACTCATTATCTAATGGGCATCTATGCTAATTCTAACTTCTAGCTTTTGTGAAAGAGAGCATCAATGAACATAAATGTGTATGTATCTCTACCATAGAGTATAAAGTCCTTAAAGTATATGTCCAGGAGTGGTGTATCTTATACATATAGAACATCTACTTATAGCTTTCTGGGGAGCTAATTTCAATAGTGGCTGCATAAGTTTACACGTCCCCTATGGACAAAAAGCACATAAAGATTTCCCTGTTTCACACCAGCATTTGTTGTCATTTATATTCTTGATAAAGGCCATTTTTACTAGAGTGAGATGAAATCTCAGAATAGAATTTATTTGGCATTTCTCTGATGCATATGGATTTTTCACATTTTTAAAATAATGTATTGGTTATTCTTTTGTGATCATTCTGTTAATTTCATAGATTATTTTTGGAACTTTTTTTAAGATTTGAGTTTATAATTTAATTACAAATATTACTGTCTTTCTTTTCGTTCTTACTTCAAAGCCTTTCATATAATCATTCCCATTTTTCTACAAAAGTGTGGCCTCTTTTGTCACTTACTGTTATTTCATGCATGTATGGTTATATATATTTCTAAATATAGCATGGTCAACCCATATAATGTTAGTTTATATATGTAAACATTTGGTACATATAAGTGATATATAGATGTATGGTATATATATTTATTTTCTTATTTGATGGGTTAACTCTTATTATTTTGTAGTATGTTTTGGTGCCCAGTTGTTTTTAAATCAACTTCTTATTAATATTCTTTTGAACTTCAGACTCAAAAGTATTCCATCAAAATGCTTTGAGACTAGACATCAATAGAAGACTTAGTCTTTTATACATTTTATACGATATTTGTGTTGGTTTATGTGGTGGTAATCTAATTGTACAGAATTATTATTTTGATTGTATGTTAATAAATAAAGTTGTCTGGGGGTCAGAGCTATTAGAGCCATAGCAAGAGTGTGGCGGTGGTGGCACACGCCTTTAATCCCATAGATATCTGTGTGTTCAGGTCAGAGTATTAGAGCGTAGCAAGTGTGCGGTTGCACACGCTTTAATCATAATTCTGTGTGTTCAGGGATACAGCCAGCATTGGAGACATATGCCTTTAAGACCTAGGGGGCTGTACATTCAGACAGTGACGAGGCAGTCATGTGTTTGGGTTTACAACCAATGAGAAGGCAGAAGAACATACTATAAAAAAACGAACCGACAGGAAGTAGGTCTCTTTTCGCGAAGCTGGGACAGCAGGAGGAAGGGTGAGATTTTAGCTCTGAGCTCTGACCTCTCGGCTTTCTCTTTTACATTGTTTCTGTGTTTCTTATTTAATAAGACGGTTGGTTACATCTACAGGTTTATGTTTTCTATTCTTCTTCACTAGTTAGTTATGGTTTGAATATCTCTGAATGTTGGTGTTCCTTACTGGAACACAGACAATTCACATCTAGTCTCAGATAATAATCAGGACTTCATTTTCACTTTTATTGCATGTTTGCATTCTCCCATGATTGCTTAGTTTTAGTTACAAATCAAAGTTGCAGGTCCAGGTACTTTGATCATGTCCTAAGAAATTTAAGGATTTTCTTATTTCCATGGTGGATGAGGATAAAATGAGCTGTTGATAACATCTCACCAAGCTCTTTGCTGGGAATATTCATGACCAAGTAGGCTGAGTGGGTATATCTACCTAAATGAGGCTGTTGTCATTATAATATGTGTTTAGCTTTTCCTTTTTCCTACTAGGACTGACTTTCTTAGTCTCTTGGTGTATTATAATGGGTTTATTAGAATGGCTTACAGGCTGTGGTCCAGATAGCCCCAAATTGGCTGCTTACCAATGGAAGGCCAAATAATCCAGTATTTTCCCAGTCCACAAGTTGGGATTTCTCAGGTGGTCTCAGTATATACCAGACTCATAAAGAAGTAGGTGTTAATGTCAATAAAAGAATGAGCTTGCTAGTAAAAGTGAGAGTAAGCAGGCAGAGTGATAGCAAGATTCCTTCCTCTCTGCCCCTTATATAGGCTGCCACATAAGGTGTAGCCCAGATTAAAGGTAGATTTTTCCCACCTCAAAGATCTGAATTAGATGTGGGTCTCTCACTTCAAATAATTAAACTAAGAAAACAGTTCCTCACAGGTGTGCATTTTATTTAATTCTAGATGTGGTCAGTTGACAACCAAAAATAGTCATCATACTTTGATTCTTCAGTTATGAGCTAAAATTAGCTATCTCTATAAGGAGCACTATGTTTTCTTTTCTTTTCTTTTCTTTTCTTTTTTTCTCCTGTAGATGCTCATATTTCTTACTTAGGTTTTCTTCTCCGGTTTGAAGTATGTAATATAAAAAATCATTTTTCTGTTTGATTATAATAAGAATGGAAAACACTAAAAAACCCTTATAAACACATTAAAGTACCATATGTTTAAATATTGACAGGAAGTTTAGTAGTTTTTACTAAGTGATAAAATACTTTCCAGAATCAGGCAGGAAATGTGGCTATATAGGTATTTAGTAATCCAATTACATGAGGATATGCTTATCAAGTCTTATTAGTACCAGGTTCTTATTTAGGGAATAGAATGTTTTCACTGTCTTGCAAGTGGAAATTAATTAAAGAATACTTTTAAGATGCAAAAACTGAAGATGTGAGGGATAATATCTACATATTGATATCTCAGACAAAAGAAGGTGTATTGAACTAATAAAGGCAAATAAAAAGAAGGAAAATAGAAGTAAATTAATTATAAAACCAACAAGAGGAAGCATCCATGAATTGTGGGTAATGAGCTGTCTGTAAATATGTGAGAATGGCATATGAGTGCAAAATATTCCACAGATCACTAGTAAATCACAAAGTTTTTTTATTTACTTCTCTCTCTCTCTCTCTCTCTCTCTCTCTCTCTCTCTCTCTCTGTGTGTGTGTGTATTCTTTTGCATTTTGAGACAGAGCTTTACTATGTTTCCTAGCTGGAGTAGAACTAAGATGGTTGACCAATTTGGCTTAAAATTCGCAGCAATTTCCTTGTCTCAGCCTCCTGAGTGATGGATGGTTGCAGACATGTGCCACTATGACAGACTTCTATTTCTAGTTTTATATCCAGGCCCTTAGTATAAGTAGAAAAAGATTTATTAAAGCAACTGAATCATAGGAAAAATTTATTCATAAAAATGTGCAGATTCAGCTGCACATATCATGCAAGCTGCTTCTGATAAGAGAAAAAGTAATTCCACATGTTAAAGATGACAAGGACAATAGTTTAGATGCTATGGAATTTTCCACTTTAAGCATTAGACTAATGCTAGTGAGTACCTATTGACGCCAAGTACTATGCATGTCTTCTGAATTTCCAGTGGGCATAATTAAACATTGAGGAAGAATTTTCAAACCTTCATAATAATAACAATATTTAGGGTAATACTGAAAAGGATAATATTAATATTGTAAAGTTATTCCCAGCACAGTGATGCAATGAGATGAAAAGTTATCCAGCATTTATTAAATATGTCATATACACATCACACATCAGCAGCTTCTGTCTTGAAAGAAAATTTCTGGGAAAAAAGGAAAAATTCACAGGACTTTATCAACACCAGCAAAAACAATGGAGCATTGATGTCATAGATCTAATTGGATAAGAGAAATCTTTAATATGTAACCCCTTGGTAGTGTTGGCTTTACCTCGATAGCAGTAACTACAGCCCAGACCTATTGCAAAAAGTGCCCTGAGACTGTTTCCCCTTGGGTTTCCCCCATCTCTTAGCTTAAAGTGTTTCAGGCAATGAATCTTTAAAAGCTACATTTGATTAAATATTCATGAGAAAGATAGGTGCTTCCCACATCTGTTTTGTTGTTGTTGTTTCATCTAAAGGTCACAGAAAAGAAAAAGGAACCACTTTAAAAGACAGGTAGTATCCCAGAAAAATTTGGATCCTGGTAGAAGTATTGTGGATAATGCCTCTATGTGTGTGTATGTGCGTTTGTGTGTGTGTGTGTGTGTGTGTGTGTGTGTGTGTGTGTGTAGAGCTATGATTATAATAAATAATTTTATGCATATGGTTTATATACATAAAATTTGATATTAATAAATCCCATTAATAAATTCAATTCCTGATGTATTTTTGCTCATAGTTATTTTTTAAAAACAAGACATTTTAGAAGTTATATGGCAATTGTAGGGAAACTTATCATGATAGCCATGGTTTTAAGTCATTTTCTGTAAGAATGATCTTCAGAAATATGTAAGTAATGTTGATATACCAATCTCGTTTACTCACATGCAGCTCGTTTTGGTCTGTGTCTATTGAGAAAAGAGGTAGAAATACAATTTGTAGAGCTCACCAGGTATGATGAAGAAAAAGCAAGTGATGAAAGCTAATTAATACCCTGTTTAAAGCACAATTAATGCTAAATACAAACATGTAAACCCTTCTCTTTCTCTAATTGCACAAGTCCTTGAGATTTTGTACTGTTGTTTTACAATTTTTCCTAATAAGTTCAGCTTATTAAATGCAGCAGAAAAATGATAGAACATTCTAACTGACAGTTAACACTAGTAACACATTCTCACGTTCTTAGCATTTTATTTAAATCTCACAAATTATACTTCAATGCTGTCCCTCCTTTCTATTTTTTTCCAGTCAAGATGCAGTGGACAGAGCTTTGTAAACAATATGTATCAGAGGACTTCACATTTTAAAAAATTAAATTGCAGACTTTTAGGAAATATGGTTTAAATAAAAGGTATGTTACTAAATAAGGTAAAATTAGTTTACTCTAAATCTGATTATAAAAGTTTCACTGTACTTGGAATGACAGAGAAAGAAAAGGGGAGAAGTGGGGAAAGACAGAAAAGGGGAGAAGCAGAGAAGGGGAGAGGTGTAGAGGGAGAGAAAGACAAAGAGCAGAGGAACAGAGGAGAAAAGGTGGAGAGGGAAAGTGGGGGAGAGAGAGGGGAACAGGGAAGAGAGGCAGAAAGAGGAGAGGGGGAGAGAGATTAATCTCATATAATAGGAATAGATAGATAAACGAGAGAACAGCGTGTATGTGGCATGACAGTCATCAAGGGACTGTTCTGGGTAGAGGAAAGAAACCAGCTAGATGGGGTGGGGTGGTAGCAGGATGGAGTAAGGAGAAGAAGAGGAAGATGGGAAAAGCCTACATATCTAAATGTTATTAATGGAACACCAACTTTTTTCCATTTCCTGAATTTGGATGCAACAGGAGGCTATCCATGTCATGCTTCCAAATCCATAGTTAGAGTCAATCTTACTGTTATAACTTCTCTGCCTTGATAAAGTGTATCCTCAAACCTGGACCCCAAATAAGCATACCCTTCCCTCTCTCCCTCCCTCCCTGCTACTGGAGGCCTTCCTTCCCATCTTCCTTCCTTCTTTGGTTCATTCTTCTCTTCTTCCCTCCATTATTTCTTCTCTCCCTCATTCTTTCTTCCTTCTTTGCTTCCTTAAAAATCAAATTAAAGAAAGAACAAAAGAGGCTTTGGGATAGAGTAGAACCTTTGGATGGTTCAAGATAATGGTGTATTTTGACAGGACATCTAGACACTCTTATTTTGGAGCATGTCTGTCCATACAGATCTGCATTTGATTAGACAATGTGATCATCACAAGTAAGAAGTTCTGGATCATCATGTTAAAAGAGTTTTATAATCACTTTAATGTCTAGGTAACATTTTGAACTATTAAGATTTGTGCTTTCTACCTCTCTCATTATCTTGTTTATCCACATTTCTTTGGCTCTTCAATCCACAGACTTCTCCACATAATATGAACCTGAAACGAATTTACAGAAAGTCAGTATTTTCTTTTGTGTACTTGATAGTTGTTTAATGTGAAGTCAATCAATCTCATTGTGGGAAAACACAAAATCCAGAGCATTACATCTTATAAGCAATTGAAGTAAGAGGCACAAAGCTAATAGATTTGCTCAGTTGTAGAAAAATAAATTCACTGCATCTCAGCTTTACACTCTTGTGGCATGCTTCTGCCCTTACTGCTCTTACTGATAACCCAGATTCTTTTAAATATGTAGTCTATAAGAAATAAAGTATTTTGTTCCTGAGGAGAACATTGAAATGCTATTGAAACATGATATAATCAACCTACTCCATTTGTGTTCCAAGATGTCAACTTCACCATGACTACAACATTCTCAGTATGTAATTAAAAAAGGACATGTCACTAAGAAATGAACATGTCTCTGGAGTGACTATAACATGTCAGTTGTTAACTCTATAATGTGCCTTAAGATTTTTAGAGAAATATAAAAATTGACCTTTCAGTTTAAATGCCAGACATATAGTTACCTGAAATTCTTTATTCCTAGACTCTCTGTGTCTTGAGCTTTGTTGAAATTATTGCAGGAGAAGCATTGAAATTCTTGTTAGCTAATTCAGGCTATTTCACTGGTGTGATTAAGAACATTGAATCTTTCAGAAAATGATTTTCAATTCTATATGATGTATGAAATGCTAACTGTGATTTAGTTAAAGTATAGATAAATCATATGTGACATACAGAAAAAATAATTCCCAAATATTTTATATTTACTAAATGCCAGACAAAATGTAAGTCTTTTCTATTCACAAGGAAGGAAAATGAGTGAAATTCACCTTGTTATTGGACAATACTACAGTGGCATTAATAAAATGAAATCTGGAAAAATATACAGAACTTAGATCTGCTTCATATTTAAGGATTTCTACAATTCACTTACACCTGCCATTTCTATATTTCCTCACATGTAAAATGTTTATCAGAACAGAACCGAATTGATTATATATGAGTTAAATATGTATAAGTTATGTATAAAATTTCTAGGCTTAGAATAATTATTAATAATATTTAGTTAATCATTGAGTGTATTATTATACATTTTTACCTTAAGGAATTAAGCAATGGTTATAAAAATCTAATATGATGTTTGCTATTCAATTTGTAAATCTTTATAAAATTGAAAAATCTATCAAAGTTGGACCATTCATTTTGTTTACATTCAGAGGAACTAAGTTTTAGCTGTGTGTTGTTCACTTCCCTAGACTTCATGGAAAATCATAAAAATGTCACAGAGTTTGTCTTTATGGGCCTTTGGGAAAACAGACAAATAGAGCTGCTGTTCTTTCTCTTGTTCCTGCTTTGTTACCTGGCCATCTTAATGGGGAATTCTGTCATCCTACTCACCATCACTTACAGCAACTTAATTGAACAACCAATGTACTACTTTCTCTGCCACCTTTCTCTCATGGACCTCTGCTACACCTCGACCGTGGTGCCCAGGCTCATCAGGGACTTGGCTGCAGCAAGAAAAAACATTTCCTATAATGAATGCATGACCCAGCTCTTCACTGCCCACTTGCTGGCAGGTGTAGAAATCTTCATCCTGGTGTCCATGAACTTGGATCATTATGTTGCCATTGTCAAGCCCCTACAGTACATGGCAATCATGAACAGGAAGAGATGTGATATGTTGATTGTTGTGGCCTGGGCAGTGGGGTTCTGGCACTCTATTGCTTTACTTCTCATGGTGCTCAGTCTGCCTTTCTGTGTGATTAATGTCCCAATCATATTAATCACTACTTGTGTGATGTCAAGCCTCTTTTGAAGCTGGTGTGTAAAGATATTCATGTTGTTAGTATTTTAGTAATTGCCAACTCTGGGATGGTGGTAGTTGCCATTTCCTTGTACTGGTTGCTTCTTACATACTTATCCTGTATAATCTGAGAAGAAGATCAGCTGCAGGGAGGCGCAAGGCTCTCTCAACCTGTAGTTCTCATGTAATGGTGGTAGTTTTATTTTTTGTGCCCTGTATTTATACCTATGTTCTACCTGCAGGAAGTGAGAATAAGGATAAGGAAATTTCTGTATTTTACACTGTGATTGCCCCCATGTTGAATCCCCTCATCTACACTCTGAGAAACACTGAGATGAAAAGTGCCATGCACAAGATTTAGTCTCGAATGTCACATTCAGAGTTGAAATAAATGAAGCATTCTTGTGATTTTGGTCCTGTGTTCCCAGGTCAACTATCATTTGGAAGATCACAGAAAGCACAAGCTATATATGTGTTTTTGGGGATGGGGTTATGAGTCAAAGAAACAACTTACTGCATGCACACTCTAGATAGCACAAATTAGTCCTGAAGTGGTCAGGTGGATGGGAAGACTACAACAATGGCCTTGGTTTGGTAGAGTACGTGTTTAGGATGGGAAAACCCTAGGTTCCATTCTCTGCCACACCTACTCACCCCACACACACACTAAAAATGAATCACCCCTTATAGCGATTTCAATTCTCTGTCTCAAATATTACATAAAACCCTGTCTTGTTATTAATTTAATCCAACCTTCTCACTTACTTGATTTTACTCTTATTATATCTAAAATTTTTCCTATTGCCATGTATTCATTATACATTATACTGGACTGCATAAAGGCATTTTCATCTATGTATATAGTATACTTTGACCATATTAGGCTTCCATATTTCCATCTCTTTCATTGGTTACCCTTCTAAAGCCTATTTGACTATAAAGCTATAACCTCATACCTCACTATGCTGGAATAATAATGGTGTTATGAAACCTGCTTTGGGATTTGGGGAGTTCAGCAGGGCATACTGCCTTTGTAACTCTTTCTGTCTATGCCTTACTAGTTTGCAATAGTCATGAGAGTATTTTTTTACGATGCATGTGTAATGATATAATATTTCAGCTGGAAGATCTCAGTTTATGAATTGAAGTCATAAGAGGGCAAGTTTTAGGAGACAGTTTCATGAAGTGTGCTTTTATTTTCACATTCTCTTCTTTCTTCCTGTGATGTCCTCTGTATAAATGCACACCAATATTTCTCCTAGATCCAATGCATTTTTCCTTCATCCCCTCAGCCAAGCTTGCTCTGGTTACTGTGGTTGAGAGTCCATGCCTTATATATAACCACACACCTGCTCTTACTTTCTCGGGAAGATTCTGGATACCAATTAACAAGCCAAAAAATCTCCAATTCCTCTACATTTTTTCAAATAATCTGGTATTTGAGAGCAATTCTCTTTAAAAACTAGTTCTTCACAATGTAATTCAGTCAGGCTATAAATATAATACACATATGTTCTCATAAAATAAATATAATTTTTGACATTATTTTTCTTAGAAGTAACTCACAAAAATTAAGGGATAAATAAACACACCAAGTGACACTCAAAAGCATTTTGATTTTATATGTTTGTGTTCATTGCAGTGTATAACTGAGTTATAACCTCAAATTTTATTTGTATTTTATGTCACTGTACTTACTGGGCTTCCAATTCTATGTTATAAACTGATGTCACCTAAAGTCATATGAGGACCAATTTTTAGAAAAAGGAAATCAATCAGCAGATGTCTCCACTTACCTCAAAAAGAGAATGGAGTCCAGCCTTTTCACAGTTCCTCGTAAAATATCACGTTTATTTTCTCCATTGCACAGATATTGCTTATCCACTTATAGTTTCTCCCATGTGTTATAAAGTGTTGCCATTATGCATTCTCTCTCCCAGCTCAATGTTTTAATTCCCTTTGTTTACCTATTTTCCTCTACTCATGCATTAGTCTTTCTTTGATAAGAATTTCAGGATGTATTCTGTACACAGTTCTTTGATTGAGCTTTTACTGTCTTAGCATCATGTAGGAATTGGGAAAGGGGAGAATCTTAAAGACATCATAGTTTGTATGTGGTGTCAAGAACTCCTCTTTATGTTTATCTCAAAATGTGCACACATCTAAATCACTGCTTCACCCATGCACTTGTTCAAAAGACTAGCATATTAAGTGAAATATTTTATCCTTCCAAAAGAAAATTATCTCTATCATTATTTATGCATGTGCTTTTTTTTAATTACTTGATGCTATTTGACATCTTTCCTTGGAACAGTGGGATTTTCAGTGGTAAAGCAGAGTGTGTAAATGTATGCTGTACACACATGTGTGAGCATCATGAGTCCATGCATGCTTTTTCCTCCTTGAGATATTTGATGGTTTAGAAGAGTGGTCAAAAGAAGTGTCTGCACCAACAAAAGACTGCTATTCAGCAAAACATACCAGAAGAAGAAACATATATTATGTCTTATTTTCTTTTTTAGGATATGCAATTTGGGGATAAATATGATGTTATGATATTAGATTGAGAATTATATTGAACTGGGAATAATTTACTACTTTTCTGTGTTCTTTCTAAAATTTTATTTGTGATAAATTCATTTAGCAATGTTTTTTATTTCTTTATGATAATGATAGCACCAACAATCCATGGGATTTTTGTTTAGTCTCTTTCCTTGCTGGGAATGCAAGCCAATCATTTTCTATATCACCACAGGAACATCTATTTATGCCCTGAATGCTATGCCCCGACATTCTGCTACTTTCATTTAACTCTTACATTTTCTTTAATGTGCCTTAAACCTTAGAAAAGTTGATATGAGTATGATAATTTTCTGAACACTTGGCTTCCAGCCCATAGCAAGATTTACCTATTATCAGTCTCTTAATCAGTTTTGATTCTCTTTATGACTGCTACACATTATATAAAGAGTTTTTTTCCTTCATGAACAAGGTTGAAGATAACAATAGCTAATTGACATGAACACAGATGTTTGGAAGGCATTTGACATACATATCATACCTATTTAACAAAGCAATAGAAGTAGACTCCTTGCTGGAATCTATGACAGCTCCACACATGTTTATTATTCATATATTTTGTACTGGTTCATAGTATCATGCTCAGGCTCCCTCATGGCATTCATGTGGTTGTGTATAAAAACACACACAGTCTTCAGTCATAAATATCTAGCACACAACGAAAACCCTCTACTGTGGTATTTTTGCCCTCCTTTACCAACAGGATGAAACCACTCTTAAGCATGATCATTTAAGGAGTATGCTCTTGAGTATGTATGGTTGAATGTCATACTTTAAGGAAAAATCATAGTAATAGATATATGGAGTAGGGATCTTTGCTTAGCTCAAAGTCATGAAGCACACCTATGAAATATTCCAGTGATGTACAGAAATACCCCTGAGCATTCTCAGCTTACAACATAAAGTTTTAGCTTGGAAGAAAGGAAAATATAATTTCAAGGTATATTTTTTAATATATATTTTTATTTTATAACTAATGTAATTTCATATCTCAGTCACAGAATCCCCCATCCTCGCACTTCCCACTCCCCAGCCCTTCTCCCCAATGCACCCCCCATTCCCACCTCCTCCAAGGCAAGGTCTTCCCTGGGGAGTCAGCCCAGCCTGATAGACTCAGCCAAGGCAGGCCCAGTCCTCTCCTCCCAAGGGTGAGCAAAGTGTCCCAGCATAGGCACCAGACTCCAAAAAGCCAGCCCACACACCAAGGACAGGTCCCAGCTCCAGTGCCTGGGGGCCTTCCAAACAGTTCAAGCTAATCAACTGTCCCACTTATCCAGAAGGCCTGGTCCAGTTCCATGAGGGCTCGTCAGCCGTTGGTTCACAGTTCATGTGTTTCCACTAGTTTGGCTATTTGTCCCTGTGCTTTTTCCAATCATGGTCTCAATATCTCTCGCTCATACAATCCCTTCTCTCTCTCACTGATTAGGCGCCCAGAGCTCTGCCTGGGGCTCAGACAGTAGATCTCTGCATCTGCTTCCATCAGAAACTGGATGAAAGTTCTATCATGACAGCCAGGGTGTTTGGCCATCCAATCACCAGAGCAGGTCAGCTCAGGCACTCTCTTGACCATTGACAGTAGTCTACAGTGGAGGTATCTTTGTGGATTTCTGAGGACCTCTCTAGCACTCTGCTTCTTCCTATTCCCTTGGGGTATTCATTCATCATGGTATCTACCTCCTCATTCTCCCACTCTGCTCCTGATCTAGCTGGGACCTCCCGCTCCTCTAATCTCTCTTTCCCCCAACCTTGCCCTTCATTACCCCCTTCCCCCAGTTTGCTCATGAAGATATCATCCATTTCTCTGTCTTTGGGGGAT
This sequence comes from Peromyscus leucopus, assembly GCF_004664715.2. Lineage (NCBI taxonomy): Eukaryota > Metazoa > Chordata > Mammalia > Rodentia > Cricetidae > Peromyscus > Peromyscus leucopus. The sequence goes on from NC_051066.1 coordinate 64,382,295, forward strand.
CCCTGAGTCTTTCTCAGTGTCCTCTTTACTAGGTAGCCTCCCTGGAGTTGTGAGTTGCAGTCTTGTTATCCTTTGCTTTACATTTAGTATCGACTTATGAATGAGTACATACTATGTTTGTCTTTCTGAGTCTGGGTTACCTCACTCAGGATGATTTTTCCTAATTCCATCCATTTATCTGCTAACCTCCTGATGTCATTGTTTTTCTCTGCTGAGTAGTACACCATTGTGTATATGTATCACATTTTCTTTATCTATTATTCAGTTGAAGGGCATCTAGGTTGTTTCCAGGTTCTGGCTATTACAAATAAGGCTGATATGAACATAGTTGAGCATGTGTTCTTGTGGTATGATTGAGCATTTCTTGGGACTATGCCCAAGAGTGGTATAACTGAGTCTTGAGAGAGGTTGGTTCCCAGTTTTCTAAGAAAACACCATATTGATATTCAAAGTGGCTTTACAAGTTTGTATTTCCACCAACAGTGCAGGAGTATTCCCCTTGCTCCACATCCTCTCCAACATAAGCTGTCCTCAGTGTTTTTTATCTTAGCCATTCTGACAGGTGGAAGATGGTATCTCAGAGTCATTTTGGTTTGCATTTCCCTAATGATAAAGGATGTTGAGCAATTCCTTAAATGTTTTTCAGCCATTTGAGATTCTTCTGTTGAGAATTCTATGTTTAGCTCTATAGCCCATTTTTTAATTGGACTGTTGGGCATTTTGATGTCTAATACCTTGAATTCTTTATATATTCTGAATATCAGCCCTCTGTCAGATGTGGGGTTTGTGAAGATCTTTTCCCATTCTGTAGGCTGTTGTTTTGTCTTGTTGACCATGTCCTTTACCCTACAAAAGCTTCTCAGTTTCAAGAGGTCCCATTTATTAATTGTTTATCTCAGTGTCTGTGCTACTGGTGTTATATTTAGGAAGTGATTCCCAGTGCCAATGCATTGAAGACTACTTCCTAATTTCTCTTTTATCAGGCACAGAGTAAGTGGATCTATGTTGAGGTCTTTGATCCACTTGGACTTAAGTTTTTTGCAAGGTGACAGATATGGATCTATCTGCAGACTTCTACACATTGATATACAGTTATGCCAGCACCATTTGTTGAAGGTGCTTTCTTTTTTCCATTGTATAGTTTTGGTTTCTTTGTAGAAAATCATATGTTCATAGGTGTGCAGATTAATGTCAGGGTCTTCTGCTGTGGGATGGTCTGTATGTCGAATTACTCTGATTGGTCAATAAATAAAACACTGATTGACCAGTGGCTAGGCAGGAAGTACAGGCAGGACTAACAGAGAGGAGAAAAGGAAGAACAGGAAGGCAGAAGGAGTCACTGCCAACCTCTACCATGACAAGCAGCATGTGAAGATGCCAGTAATCCATGAGCCACATGGCAAGGTATAGATTTATGGAAATGGATTAATTTAAGCTATAAGAACAGTTAGCAAGAAGCCTTCCACGGCCATACACTTTGTATGCAATATAAGTCTCTTTGTTTACTTGGTTGGGTCTAGGTGGCTGTGCAACTGGCGGGTGATAAAGATTTGTCCTGACTGTGGGCAAGGCAGGAAAACTCTAGCTACAGTCTTCAGTTCAGTTCCATTGGTCCATGTGTTGTTTTTTATGCCAGTACCAAGCTGTTTTTATTACTGTAGCTCTGTAGTAGAGCTTGAAGTCAGGGATCGTGATGCTTCCATAGGTTGTTTTATTGTACAGGATTCTTTTGGCTATCCTGGGTTTTTTGTTTTTCCATATGAAGTTGAGTATTGTACTTTCCAGTTGAGTATTGTTCTTCTGTGAAGAATTAGGTTGGGATTTTGATGGGGATTGCATTGAATCTGAACATTGATGCAAAAATACTCAATAAAATATTGGCAAACAGATTCTAAGAACACATCAAAACAATTATCCACCATGATCAAGTAGACTTCATCCCAGGGATGCAAGGGTGGTTCAACATATGAAAGTCTGTCAATGTAGTACATCATATAACAACTTGAAAGAAAGAAAAAAAAAAAACACATGATCATCTCACTAGATGCTGAAAAAAGCCTTTGGCAAAATCGATCACCCCTTCATGACAAAGGTCTTGGAGAGATCAGGAATACAGGGAACATAACTAAACATAATAAAGGCAATTTATAGAAAGCCAACAGCCAACATCAAAGTAAATGGAGAGAAACACAAAGCAATTCCACTAAAATCAGGAACAAGACAAGGCTGTCTGCTCTCCCCATACTTATTCAATATAGTACTTGAAGTTCTAGTCAGAGCAATAAGACAACATAAGGAGATCAAGAAGATACAAATTGGAAAGGAAGAACTCAAGCTTTCACTGTTTGCAGATGACATGATAGTATACATAAGTGACCCCAAAACTTCAACCAAGGAACACATACAGCTTATAAACATCTTCAGCAATGTAGTAAGATACAAGATTAACCAAAAAAAAAAAATCAGTAGCCCTCCTATATACAAATGACAAATGGGCTGAGAAAGAAGTCAGAGACACATCACCCTTTACAATAGCCACAAATGATGTAAAGTATCTTGAGGTAACTCTAAATAAACAAGGGAATGTCCTATGTGACAAGAACTTTAAGTCCTTGAAGAAAGCACTTGAAGATGTCATAAAATGGAAAGATCTCCCATGCTCATGGATAGATAAGATTAACATAGTAACAATGGCAATCTTGTCAATGTACATTATTAACAGAGAAGGTGAATGCCTTGCTCAGTCACTAATACTTACTATAAAAAGCTAAAAGAAAGCCTGAGCATATGTTGTGACTCTAACTAACCTCATCATCATGGTTGTGAGATATTCAGTAAAGACAGGCTTACAGCTAGGAAAGGAGTAAGTCTGAACTCAAGGACAACAGATGCTGCCTTTCAGATACTATTTTACCATTCTTACTTAAGGAATCTTTATAGGAAGAATATTGTCAACATAATAGGCAAACTTTACCATGATTTAGTTGTGCCACAATCTTCAGTTCTTAGGTGTAAAACATTCAAACAGATACCAAGGTGGAAAGCTCCTTTCCTTCTGATGGTCTTAATTTTCTCTGTCTTTCTTTTATGTCTAAGAAATAACCAACATATCCCTCTCTTTCACCTTTTTGTGAACTATTTCTTAGGCTTTTGATTCTTGTAGCATTTTCTAAATATAACATCTGATTTTCCATCACTGCTGTGGGACGGTCTATAATGTCAAAATTGCTCTGATTGGTCAATAAATAAAACACTGGTTGGCCAGTGGCCAGGCAGGAAGTAGGTGGGACAAGGAGAGAGGAGAATTCTGGGAAGTGGAAGGCTGACGCAGAGAGAAACTGCAGCCGCCGCCATGACCAGCAGCATGTGAAGATGCCGGTAAGCCACCAGCCACGTGGCAAGGTATAGATTTATGGAAATGGATTAATTTAAGCTATAAGAACAGTTAGCAAGAAGCCTGCCACGGCCATACAGTTTGTATGCAATATAAGTCTCTGTGTTTACTTGGTTGGGTCTGAGCGGCTGTGGGACTGGTGGGTGACAAAGATTTGTCCTGACTGTGAGCAAGGCCGGAAAACTCAAGCTACACATCACTGAACCCCACACTGTAAGTCCTGCCAGAATTATCTTTGAGTGATCAAGATAAAACTATTTTATGCTTTTTCTTTCTATTATCTCCTCAGTGAATCCATATTCGAATCCTGAATTACATGTCATTCTAAGTCCCTCCGATCCATCGCCTTCTTTTTTTTGTAAAGATAAAGCCCGATTATGAGGATCAGCAAAGATGAAAAAGATCCCCGTGTCCCACACTGGGAATACCAAAAGCAAAGTTGTTTGTTTTTGTTTTTGTTTTGTTTTTCTGAGAAGAGGAATCAGGTTGTTTTATCTAAGAGACCTGTAAATATAGGTCAATATACATACAGATGTGAGCCCATCATCATGCTAAACATAGTCTGATAATCCAGCCTCCCTCCCTCTAGGCTTGAAAGCCATCACATAGTAAGATAAACAGGGAAACATGCTGGGCAGATGCAGTGGGGCTGGGCAGATGCATGCCATGCAGGCATGGCAGCCAATAATATACAACCCAGACACTGCATCCATGTGGAGAGTTTATTATAATAAAGAGAAAAAGAGGCAGTGCACACCTCGTGGGAGGAAAAGCAGAAGAGAGAGGGAGAAAGGGGCAGAGTTTTTCTTTCAAAAGAGGCTTTTATGTCAGACACAGGGCTGCCCCAAGGGACTGGTCAGAATATTAACATTCCTCTATTTTGGATTATTATAAAAAGAGGTGAGTTAGGAGAACAAGTGGGGGGACAAGAGTGTTGAATTCTTGAGGCTACTTCAAGTTGGCAAGGGGGGAAGTGGGGAAGGGGGAAGCCAGGAGTCATGCATGGCAAGAGGCTGGAGTGAAGAAGTAATTCATAACACCATGGATTTGAAAATATCATGGTCAGTCACCACTCATCTCCTTACAAATGGATCATTAGGAGGATAGTACCTTTTGGCAAGGATTCCAGAGAGCTTCTCTGGACCAGTTGAGTGTGAAGACCCCTCTTAGTAGGAGAAAAGCCTGCTTCACATCCGAACCAGAGCAGCCTGACTCCAGAAGGAGAAAGAAAATGTGATGCAAGTGAAACAGTAAGATCTGAGGACTGACTGTCTCCTGGAGGAGAGGCTCTTACATGCCCCAGAAGCTCCTCTGACTGCTGCAGTTGCTTACAGACCCTCACTGCTAAGTCTGCCTGCTTTATGCCTTCCAACTCAGAAACACTTCTTCTTTCTCTTTCATGTTCCCACTATTTTACAATGGCCCAAACCATAAGCTATATGCCCTGACACTCTAGGCATTCTCTCCAAACACACCCATTGCCCAAGAGACTATTTGCAGAATTTCTTTATGAAATCTGACTGCTTTCTTAAATTATAACTTCAAAACCTCATTTTCTCTACTTATTCCTTTCTACAAGTAGCTGGATATATCTCTAGCTTGCTTACTCTATTGGTCTTGTTTGTTTGTTTTTTCTATACTATGTTCTGATTCATTTTACCTCAAGTTTCTGAATAATATTTCAGTTGTTTTATCTATAAGACCTTGAAAATGGAACCATCTGATTTCAGTGACATGGCTTTGTAAAAAAAATGGAAAGGCTTTTTACTTAATGTGAGATACAGAGCTCTGTATTCATACTAATCCTCAGAGAAATTGTTAAGAATTTAGCGATCTTAAAAGGTATCTTCTGGCCGGGCAGTGGTGGCGCACGCCTTTAATCCCAGCACTCGGGAGGCAGAGGCAGGCAGATCTCTGTGAGTTTGAGGCCAGCCTGGGCTACCAATTGAGTTCCAGGAAAAGCCCAAAGCTACACAGAGAAACCCTGTCTCGAAAAACCAAAAAAAAAAAAAAAAAAAAAAAAAAAAAAAAAAAAAAAAAAAAAAGGTATCTTCTGTAGGCCATAGAACAGACTTCTGGTTTCATCATTCAACACTTCCCTCCCTGAAGATATTTGTCAATACCTTGCAAGTTCACTACTTATGCTTTAATCTCTTCCTGCCTGCCCCTTCAACATTGTAAGGCTAATTTAGGGCAGCACATGGAGGCAGGGTCATGATCCAAATTCTCTCATATCAATAATATTTTCTCTTTTTTTTCATTCCTGCCACTGTCAATTTCACTACCTATTCATATGTTTCCTTTTCTTCTCTGTCAACTTCAATACAAATGAAAATACCTCTGTTCCATAACACCTGTCTTGTTAGTGAATTCAAGATGACTCATTTAATATTGCTATAGTCTAAAGAGACAGTGCAAATTAGATGCATTGTAGCCTCTGGAATGTTTATGATTAGCTGAAGAAGGGAAACTTTAGGTGATAATGCTACCTGCTATGTCAATGTCTTGTACCATTATGTGTTAATGTATTCCCTCTGGAGGGCAGAAATAACATTTTCTTTCAGTATCCTGGGGGAAAGCTGCTATCAAAAGGTTTTGGACAGGTGAGACTCCTGTAGCCAGTCCTCTAACAGGCGAGAGAGATTGCTTCCACATTGTGAGTTCGGAGAAACCTTATTACAGATTTGGTAAAGATGTATATTTCAATATGTTTGAACACACTGTGTGAATATATGATTAGAGTATTATTCTAGCCTTTGGAAAAGAAGCATTAAATTTAACAGCTCAGTATACTATCTTTGGAATAAAGCAATTCTCTAAAATCAATGAATTCCTTATAAGAAACAGGTATGCAAAAGTCCATCATTAAGTGTGGGAAGTGAAGGATGCATTTGGTATATTAAAGTTTATGGTTATTTCTTGAGATGCTAAAGTATAGAAAGATTACCAAATATTTTCATGTAAAGTAGCTAAATGAAATTAGACTGACCAAGAATGATGCAGGTGCACCTAAAACCTAGAGGATATTATATTACATCTAACTAAAATTTGTAGAAAAGTTTAGTATGGAATAATGACCTTGACAAAACTTCTGCCAGAATTTTTATGAGCAAGTTCAATACTTGAGCAGAGTACTATATACCATTAGTATAGTATGAATATTCTTTACATGCTTCTAGAATGATATTACAAATCTCCAATTTACAATAGACATACACCTGAGATTTATTTTAAAAAGTTGACTAACTGCTTCACAGATAAACTTCAGACTAGCTAAAACAGTAAGGATACATATTATAAATGTAATGAAGAATAATAATAAAATAATCATGTATGAGGCTGTTCCTGAAATCTCACTATGTAGCTGATTCTTCACAAATGTTTGGTATCATCTTATGATGCCTAAGCCCTTCATAATACACCTGCTGTCTGTCTAGTAAGACTCAAAGAATTATTTCATAGACAATTTCCTGACAACTGAGGAACTAGATACAGAAAGTGTACCTTAAATATGCTGAATTGTGTGAATTCTCTGCCCAAGGCTATTTCCCAGTGCTCCTTTTGATGTATAGCATGAATCATGGGATTAAGTAACAGCTTGAAAGGCTTGAGGAAGGTTGTTATGTAGCTCTATAATTTAAGCTCTTACAAGCTAAAAAAATTTAGGCAGCCAATTAGTATTCCTAGAATATAATAACCTATGCGTGGAAGTAAAGTTAAGTGTAAGAGTCTCTGAAAGGCATAAAGCCAATGTCACTGAATTCAGGACAGGTGATTCTTCAACATAGCATCTTGGAGAAGCAGATTCTTCCCACTCCAGGCTCTCAGTACTATGCAGACCCATGGAAGGAGCCATCAGACACTTATTTCCACCCTCCTGTATTCTCTGCCTTTCCTGGTTTAAAATTATTTCAGTTCTTCTCCATCACCTCCAACACCTTCATACCGGGTGTTTACTATTTCTTTAGCCAATGTAGCTAATCTAAAGTTGCTTCATCTTGTTTGAAAAGTAGAGGTAAGTGCAGTTGTTTCTAGAAGCTACTATTTCTTTAGCCAATGCAGCCAATCTAAAGTTGCTTCATCTTGTTTGAAAAGTGGAGGTAAGTGCAGTTGTTTCTAGAAGTTATGCTGTATTCTGGTGCTGTTTGTCTTGAGGACATTGAGGTACATTTTAATGCCTGATGAGAACCTGAGGAATTGAAGTTATTACTACTTTTGGAGAGGCATTGGGACAGTTATGGTTTACAGACATAAATTCAAAATATAAATATAAATAAAAATAATAAATAAAAATCTAGACTAAAACCACAACCACCACAAATCCAAAACAAAAACAAAAAAACTCAGAGCAGTCAAAGGAGAGGATGCTTTTTTTAGTCTCCTTGCTTGCTAAAAATATCAAGGATTGATGTCTCATTTTGCAATGTTAAGATAGCTATTCTTCTGGACATCAGCATATCATGCTAGATTAAGCTGTACAGAGCATGGGACCTTCCATTCTGAGCCATTTAGGAACTGATTAAGATGTTTTGATGAATCTCAGTTCTGTTGTTGCTTCAGTTAGAGCTCTTGTCTTTAGCTTCATAAATTATGAATGCAGTTGCCCGCTATTGTACACAATAGATACAAAATCATCAACACATTAGTTATGTGAATGTCTTCATAATCTGAATGACATTAACAATATTAGATAGGTATCACTGCATTCAAAATGGAGAATATTTCAATTGAAACATCAAGAAATTTCTATATTGCTAATGACACTGAATTTAGTACTAAAAGCAACAAATATTGAAGAGACATAGATGTCCAAGTCTCTAATTCCACAAAGCTACTTGAAAGGCACACATAATTGTAGTTTACCAATATTGCATAAAATTATGAAAAAGTATAAAACTACTAAAAAGTCATTCTAAAGATAAACTACAATTAGTGTTTCTCAGTTAAAATATTTTGCTTTAAACAATTCTTCACATCACACAGAAAATTAGTTCTTTTGTTTCTTACAAATGAATCTTTTTAGATTCTCACCTTGTCATCCATAGACTGTACAACTATTCTGTTTAGAGAGATGCAAATCAATTTTTGTCTGTCAAAAGGTAATCATTCCTGTCTTTGTACAGGAAGTTTCTTGATTGAAGCTTTAAGATAACTGTAGCATAGATGGAAAAATGACCAAGGAAGGAAGAGAACATTAATTACTCTAGTCATTAAGTAATTGATGAAGACTCACAATTATTTTCTTGTTAATGAAATATGAATCTATGATTTATGATTTTAATTTATTTTTAAGTATTTGCCTGTGTGTGCAAGAAAAATAACTCCATTGTATCCCTTGACAATATACACATCAATGTTAAACAAACCTAAAGTATAAAGCCAATGAAATGGATAAAATCATATAGTATTTGATGGGATTGTGTTTTTTTTTCATAAATTAATTCAAAAGACCACAAGGTCCTCAGGTTAGTTATTCATTTTGTACATTTTTTTAAAAAATAAAGAAGACATTAATCATAATTTTGAAAGTTAGATATGAAAACTATTTTTCTTTATGGTTTCAGTTCTTGCCAGAGATCATACATTGCAAATAAATATTTTTTTCACAATAAGTCCTGTTTAACTTTTTTTTTTTTAAATTCCAATCACAGATCCCCCTCTTCCCTTCTCCAACCCCTCCAGCCTCCCCCCACAACACACCCCTCATTCCCTCCTACGAGAAGTTAAGGCATCCCATGATGAGTCAGCAGAGCCTGGTATATTCAGTAGAGGCAAGTCCAACCCCCCCCCCCCCCAGGCTGTGAGAGGTGTCCCACCATAAGTGTACTCCAAAAAGCCACCTCATGCACCAGGAATGGATCCCGATCCTACTGCCTGGACGCCACTTAAGCAAATCAAGCTACACAACTGTTGCTTATTCAGAGGGCCTAGTCCAGTCCCGTGGTGGCTCCACAGGTGTTAGCTAAATTTTATGAGTTCCCACTAGTTTGGATTGGTTGTCTTTGTAGGTTTCCCCATCAAGATCTTGATGCCCCTTGCTCGTAGAATCCCTCTTCTTCCACTTCGACTGCACTCCTTGAACTCAGCCTGGTGTTTGGCTGTGGATCTCTGCATCTGCTTCCATCAGTTACGGAGAAAGACTCTATGGTGACAGTTGGAAGTATTTACCAATCTGAGCACTGGGGTAAGCCAGTTCAGGCACCGTCACCACTATTGCTAGTAGTCTAAGCTTGGGTCATCCTTGTGGATTCCTGGGAACTTCCCTAGCACCCCAAAATGAATAACTTGATTAGACATTTTCAACTTTTTTTTAAATACTAGAGAGAAATAGCTCAGAAGGTAAGAGTACTTACTGCTCTAGCAGAAAAACTGGTTTCCCAGCACCCACATAGTGGCTGACAACAATCTCTAAACCTATTTTCAGGGAGTCAGTTTCAGCTTTTAGGAAGAAGGAACACACATAACATACATACACACATGCAATAAAAGCATTAATGTGTCTCAGGATCCAGGCACACATGTAGGCAAAGCATTCATGCTTCTCAGGATCCAGGCACACAAACGGTACTTATACACATGCAGGTAAGTGACCATATAATAAAATTAAATAAATTTTAATTCATTTAAACTAGTGAGAGAAAGATATCTTTCAAACTGGGTGACATGATACAATTTCCAAGGATGTGGTGAACCAAACATACAAAGGTAAAGTTGTATCTGTCTCAGTTATAAGACTCTGCCTTAGACCAACCAGTTCATAGTTCTCACCATAGAGCGTGTACTGCAGGTACAGCAGGGATAAGAAGAACACTGTGGATAATTGGGCCTTCAAAAGTATCTTAAATTTCAATATGTATGATGATAATGACATTTTTATAAACAAAAGCTAGAAAAGTTTTTACTTTGAAAGTCTGTTCTAAAATTTCCCCCATTATAAAAATAGACTTTATTTAAAGAAGCGATATTTATACTTCGATAGGATCATAAAAATTTCCAGGTCTGAAAGTAGGTTGAACAAAAAAAAAACATCCATCCTTTCTCTTAAAACCATACTATCCTGCTTTTGAAACTTTCCTGTTGCTGAGAAAGTGAATTTTTAGATGCATGATTATTAAACTATCTTACTGGAGATGACAGCTGCAATCTGATCCTACAAATTCTTGGCAATGATCACCAAAGTATCCTATATATGAGGATATTTAGTTTGCAAACATGTACCATTAGATAATATAAAATATCCTTTCATTTGAATGTATTCTCAGAGCACATGAATAGTCTAAGGTATGTTTTTCAGAAGTAGAAAAAAAATAGACATTGAGATATTTAACAGTCTATCAGGGAACATTCTTTTCTGTCTAAACACACCATTTTTTTTTTTTTTTTTGAGACAGGGTTTCTCTGTGTAGCTTTGCGCCTTTCCTGGAACTCACATGGTAGCCCAGGCTGGCCTCGAACTCACAAAGATCCGCCTGTCTGCCTCCCGAGTGCTGGGATTAAAGGCGTGCGCCACCACCGCCCGGCTAAACACACCATTTTTAAAATATCATGGAGAATATTTTAAGATATTATCAGATTATTTGTAGAGCACTGGCATTTTTGTTTTTCTTTCAAAGGATCATATCTTGAAATGATTATAGTAATACTTATAATTGTAGATAATGTAACATTAATGGAAAATAAGAATTTTATAGAAAGTAAAGCCTAGGGAACTTTACTTGACCACTTCCAAGGATACTCAGAATTTTCTAAATAAAGAAAAATAAATAATAGATAAGTGATGCCCCACCAGAATGTTTGCCCATGAAACAATAAACAAATAATAAAGGAAAGTGTACATTTCCATTTTACATTAATTGAACTGCAAAATTAATCAGAACATTCTAAAGTCAGTAATGTGTGTGTGAAGAGTTGCAGAGAAAGTGTTATCTACCATATTTTGTGACTCTAATGAAGTTCTTGGAATTAAAGACAGAGAGTAGGAACAACAGTTTAATAACACAGATGTAGGATATATTTATGACAAAGAAATACTTTTATTTTAAATAATCTATCATGCACTTGGTAAAACTAGGTCCTTTTTCTTTTGCAGAAGACACATTTCATGCTCTTTCCTTCTCGTTCATGAACCATGCAGCTGAATATTAATGTGACCAGTTTTCTTCTCCTTGGCTTGACACAGGACCCTAGGAGGAAGAACTTAGTGCTTGCCATTTTCCTGTTCTTTTATATAGGGACATTACTGGGTAACTTTCTCATATTGCTACCATCAGACAAGCCAGGCACTTGGGAGTCCAATGTACTTCTTCCTGTTCTATTTGTCCTTGTCTGACACCTGCTTCTCTACAACTGTAGCTCCTAGAACAATTGTGGATTCTCTGAGGAAAGAGGCCTCTATTTCTTTCAGTGAGTGCATAATACAAGTCTTTACATTCCATTTATTTGGCTCACTAGAGATCTTCATCCTCATCCTCATGGCTGTTGACCGCTATGTAGCCATCTGTAAGCCTCTGCACTATATGACCATCATGAACCGCCAGGTCTGTGGGATGCTAGTGGCCATAGTCTGTGTGGGATCGTGTGTGCATTCTTCAGTTCAGATATTTCTGGCCTTGAGTTTACCCTTCTGTGGTCCCAATGAAATCGATCACTACTTCTGTGACTTGCAGCCACTGTTGAAACTTGCCTGTTCAGACACATATGTGATCAACCTTCTCCTGGTGGCCAATAGTGGGACCTTTGCACCGTGAGTTTTCTCATGCTCATGGTCTCGTATGTCATCATTCTGTATTCCTTGAGAAACCACACAGTGCTGAAGGGAGGAAAAAGCCCTGTTCACTTGTGTCCCCACATCATCGTAGTCATCTTGTTTTTTGTGCCTTGCATTATTTATATACACGCGTCCTGCAACCACCTTCCCTATGGACAAAATGATATCGGTGGTTTTACACAATTTGTACACCTTTCTCAACCCTCTGATTTACACACTGAGAATGCAGAGGTAAAAAATGCCATGCGGAAGCTGTGGAGCAAAAAAGTCTCAGGTGATATATAAGGAATCAAAGGTTTGTATTTATTTTAATAAAGAAAATCTTAGTTTCAGTTATATGTTTAGAATAGCACTGTTCTGAGAATGGAGGTTTGGTTTCTTCAAGAGAATGGACAAACGGGGTGCATCCTGAAATAAATATCAAATTATTTATGGAAAGAAGATGTAGCAAGGAGATGTGAGGATTTATCTCAGTCACATTGTTTTAAATGTTGATCTCTATTAGGTCTACGTTCTGTCAAATATCTTCTATTTAGAGCATTAGAATGTTACCTTCTCTCAAATGATTTTCTTTATTATAGATTTTTTTTCCTTATGTTTCCTCATGACACTTTTGTTCATGTCTTCTTCAATCAAAGGAATGTAATGTATTTACAAATTTATAGAAGTTTTTGCAAGGTACAATATGAGTTGTGTTGTTTGTTTAACTGTGTGTGTGTGTGTATGTGTGTGTGTGTGTGTGTGACAGAGAGTAAAGGTCTGTTTATGTGTGTGTGCACCTGTGTTAGCATGTTCTTCCTCTTCACATTGTGCTTATTCTTAACACCTAACCTAGGAATATCTTTAAATTAATGCTATCATGATTGGTGTTATGGCTAGAATATGTGTGAATGTATCTGTCATTCTTAGACATCTGCCTGTCTATCTATCTATCTATCTATCTATCTATCTATCTATCTATCTATCTATCATCTATCTATCTATCTATCTATCATCTATCTATCATCTATATATATCATTATACAAAGAGAGATACGTGCAAAATATATATGCATATTTTGTGTTAGATAATTTACCATTCCAGTTTTGAGATTATATTCCATAGGTTTTTGTTGTGTGTATGTGTTATTACTCAGAACCTGTAATAACATTAGAACAAGTAGAGAGAACCCACACAGCAGAAACCCTCTGACATTAGGAAGATTCCACTTGTGGCTTTACTATCACGATATTTTTAAAATAATAATTGGACACTTATGAACTTTGGGGGAACAGTTCATCTTTAATCATTTGAGGTTTGCATTGAACTTTAAAAAAATGTAAAACAATGTGCATGTCAAACAAAGCATATTTCTGAAATTGTAATTCCATATAAACTATGGCACTCACACATCACCACTGGAAGACACTGCAATTAATTATAAGTTCTCTAATTATGGTATATTCTATTAATTTATCATTTCAATCAGAGGATGAATATCTCTATCTTTCACGTTTACAAATGAGACTCTACAATCCCATTTAAAAAGTCTTCATGAGTGCTCATGTACTCATGTTGTTGTTTTTGTTATTTTTTTTTGTTTTCTTTTGCAAATGTGCAGCATAGAAAGTCTTCAAAGTGGTGTAAGACTCTAAAATTAAAAGAATGTAGAAATGAAGAAAGGGCAGTTCCTTATGTATAGTTTGTTAATCTTTACTGAACATGGATCACAGAAAACAATGAGATTTTCGGCACCTGTTAAGCTCTGTCAGTGTCTTCTTCACAAAGCCGTCCTGTCCTTATGTAGTAAATAAGACCCTGTTGCAAAGAAACCACATTCTTACACATACACACACACACACAGTATCTGTGGTGATGGATTTGCTAATATATTTGCTTTTAATGTTCATTCTTCATATTATATATATACACATCAAATAAAAAACATTTTACCAGTTCTACAATAAAATTGGACAAGAACCATAAAGCAGGAACTAACTTAATCTGGAATGTAGGCTAATATCTTCAGAACACTATTTGGTATTTCTTTCATTTCTCCTTAGACCTTCAGTGAACTAGGCAGGATCTCTGGGTATATCATGCCTCAAAGCTGATGAGCTAGGGCCCAGAGAGTGAGTTCAAGTTCCTCAGGCCTTTAAACTTGATATTTCTGATGCTCACCATCTGTACCACAGTCTCCTCTAAAAGAAAGATGACTTAAAAGCCTTCAAGTATCTCCATCCTCTTTGCAAAAGACACATTTAAAGGTCAGGAACTAATTTACAAAAGGGATCCACAAGATGACAAAGATTTTAGGGAGAATTTGCTTTTCATTTCTAAAAGACAGAACTATTTATGTCCTGCTTAAAAAAGAATAGGGAATTTAGAAATATAACAAGAAGAATGAAAAATATAATGGAAAGAAGACAGGAAGATATAGCCAAGTTTCAAATTCCATTTACATAGAGAGAATGAAACCTTTGCTGGGAGTGTCTTTCTCAGGAAATTGAAAGAAAGCAGGTGTGACAGGGTCTGATTCTGCTAGGCTGCCCAGAATTGCTGTGCAGCTGAGATTGACTGAAATCTGGATCCTCATCCTGACTCCCTCACCCATCCCCATCCCTGCCAGGCCCACATACACACATACCCTTAGTACTAAGTTTTCAGGCCTATCCAGTAAACATACTGTTTATTTGTTAACATTTAATCATATGAATGCAGCCATGTTATTCTAGGCAATACAGGCTTTCCCAGGAGTAATACTTATATTACTTATATTTCAATATAATTAAAACCTAT